>NC_072732.1:55188105-55488105 GCF_026930045.1 Uloborus diversus
ATATTGAAAAAACATCAGTGGAATAAAATCTATTTGATATCGCTTTAATGATGGGGTGTGGTCGGAATCTCCCTTTTTGTCCTAGCAAATGAAATATACGCTCAATAAAAGGAATCCCGGTGAAATGGGAAGAAAAAGGAAAGAGTAACAGATGGCTCTGTCAGTGGTCGTCTCTTCCAGCGTTCACCAATGACAGAAGATTTCATTTTTCAGTCAGCCCATCAGACTGACGTTTCCTTTTGAGGGTAAGGGCTGAAAAAGCGAATTTGGAACCCATGTCTTAAATTCGTCAAGCATTTGCCAATCGCTGGGGAAAAGGACCCCATATATTCAAAACTACTTTTATTCAAAAAAGAGTTGAAAGATTTCTTGTGTAGGAGGAAAGGAGTCTTTGTGAAACTTTGGAATCATGGATATCTCTTTTGAAGAATTCGTGTATCTTGAATAGATTTTGACGGAATACTTTAATTGGATGCTCTAGAATTTCAACGAACACATAGATCTCTATCGGGTGTATTGATTATGGAAAATATTTACCGGTTTATTTGAATTTTATGTAATTCTGATTATTTACTAACACTGGTTGATGTTCTGAAAAGTCTCTTTGCAATTTTTTTCTTTGGACTAGGACTTTATAGGTGTATTTACTATGTTTACACTCTTTCTGAATAAAAAAAATTCTACGAAGTATTAAAGGAGATTTTCACCCGCTTTAATTTTACTTAAAACTTACTTGTTAAATAAGTTTCTAGCGAATTTTTTTTTGCAATTCGGCGTTTGGATTTGAACCCCGGTTCACGCATACTCGTAAAAGTACCTAGTTTTTAAACCAAAGTTATGTGAAATAAAAAGAAGGAAATAAAACTTTTAACACATATTCTTAACATCTAGTTCCTTAATGAGCGTAACTGAAAATATTTAGAAATTCCTATTGATGCTTTTTTTTTTTTTTTTTTGAAATTATTTTCATGAATCAAAATTTTATAACCTTGTTTGTTTTTTCTTTTCTTTCTGTGTTCATTTGACTCCACCTGAGCTCTCTGAAAGTTAGATTTTTATTGAAATACGATGTGTCCTTCTACTTAGGAAAGTCCCTTAAGGTTGTTTATTTTTTCATACAGCGAGGATTACACTAGAAACCGTTTTAACGGATCGCTCTGTGCGACAACCAAGGCTGTGGAGTCGGAGTTGAAGAATCAGAGTCGAACTGATTTTGGGATGAGAGTCGGAGTCGGGAGTCGTTTTTTTTTTTAATTTCAAGAGTCGGAGTCTGTCATTTTCCATCAAAGTTCGCTACTCTGCCAGTGCTTGAGGAGTCGGACTGATTCTGGGGGTAAAGTAGTCGGAGTCGGAGTCGACGGCTCTAAAATTCCCGGAGTTGGAGTCTGTCATTTTCCCTCCGACTTCCCAGCCCTGGCGTCCACCACTGGAATATAATAGTTAATGAATTCCTCACCTCTGGTGATAGTTCTCTTGTGATTCAGGTCATGTATCTAAATTCAAGACGTTTATCCGGCCCTCGTTTATTCGTATCTCCACATACTACGGATGAAGTTTTTTCAGCTTTTAAAAAAACAACTAATTCATGCATAATTTTATATTCTGAAAGCAAGGACGTAACTATAAGCACACTTAGCATTAGCTTTTTATTTTGATCTATTAATAATAAACCGTTTTCAAGACCTTCTTTTTTTCCTTTTTTTCCCCCCCCCCCCCCCAAACTCCACACACTGGATAAACAAAGTTGCACCGTATTTTGACAATTCCCATCATTGCTTAGAATAATTTTCAATTCATTAATTTAAGACTAGCTGTATTAAATTTAGTCTCCATTTATGAATAAAGTGAAAAAAAAAATGGCACGTAACATTAGAGGAAAAAGTAAATGTGGGCACCCTCTTGTGTTTTTGGTTTAAAGTTCATGTTAATCATTGTTTTGCCTTCTCGCATTTAGGAAACTTGTTATAATTGTTAATGAAGGATAAAAATCTAGAATTTTCTGAACTGAAAGTAACTTTAAATCAAAAACAAAAGATGGTGTTCACATTTACAAATTTTCCTCTAAGTATAAAAATTATTATATTAACAACAACAGTAATAATAATGCTATGAGCTTATTTTGGGGCAAAGAAAGCAGAGTAGGGAATCGAAGTTTTAAGTTCAAAGACTCGCAGTCGGAGACGATCATTTTCCCTCAAAGTCTGTAACTCTGCCAATGCTTGTGGAGTCGGGCTTATTTCGGGATAAAGGGGTCCGGAGTCGGAGCCTAAGACTTTAAAATTTCAAGAGTCGGAGTCAGTCGTTTTCACTTCGTGTCTGAGATTCTGCCAGAGCTACGGAGTCAGAATCGTAGTCTGACTAATTTTGGGGATCAGGAGTCGGATTCGACATTCCTAAAATTCTTTGAGTCGTAGTCTAGAATTAGTCATCAAGAACTATTTCCAACAAAGTTTGTTTGAAGCAAATCCACCCTCAAGTGAGGGATCTTTATTGACTTTTTGTTTTCCAGTAGGCCCTGTTCAAAGTTGAACGGAAAATTGTTCAAATCAAAAAATATTTTCTATACATATTCTTCATCAAGAGCATTTTCCAACAAAGTTGGTTCGAAGCAAATTCTCCTCTAAGTAGGGATCTCTTTTTGCCTTAATTTCCCCGTAGGTGCTGTTCTTAAGCTTTTTTGAACTGTTCGAAAATTGAACGAGAAAAATTGTTCAAATCAAAAAATGAGTTGTCCTTGCCGAGATCTTTCGAACAAAAAAAAATTTGTTCGAATCGGATTATTTACTTAAAAGTTATTAGGGGGCAGGCAGACAGACAAACAGACAGACTGACAGACATTTTTCCCCATCTCAACAGCCTACGTTCTCATTTTTAATTTTTTGATATTTATTTAAATATTTCATTTATTTTTTAAACTTTTTTTTTTTGTTTTTGTTTTTAGCGATATTTTAAAAATGCATAAAGCCTTCTTTCATGCTTTTTTTTTTTACTTTAGCGGAAAAGTAGGCTGAAAAATAACTAAGAACTGTATAAGCCTCATTTTATCATCACGTGAAAGAACTTAATATACTCACTTACCAAGGAAATAATGTATCGCAAATTAATAAATCTTTCCAATCTGAGCGAGAAAAAAAAATGTCATTATCAATCCATTTCCCCGTCCCCTCTTTACTGTTATTCTCGTATAAAAGCAAAATAGACTTGATTCAGCATGCAATCATGAATATTCCTGTTACTCGTTTAACGAACATCTGGCAAACGACTATGAAGCAGCAATTACTTTTAATGCAGTAATCGTGACTAGCTCTAAGGGGTCAAGCTATTATTTTTCTTGTTCTCTTTTTATAACACAGGAGGAGATTCTCCGCTACATCCTCAAATAAATAGGCAAAGGAAAAAATACAGACCAGTTAGAATTAGAAATAGTTTTAAAGAATTAGGGACAGCATGATTTGTAAAAAGTAGCAAAATAATTATTTTTTCTTGGAACAGAAAACGAAATATTTTGGAGCTTTATAAAAATTTGTCCCTTAAAAATTCTCAGTGAAAAAAAAAAGGTTTCTTCTATTCAATGTATTTTTCTTTAGGGTAGCTATGAGCTACAGTTTCTCTGTTTTAAACTGCCCCACTTTTAATAGTTTTATTTTATTTGATATTAAAAAACGGAAGAAAAACTCCTAAAGCGTTGCACAGTTGTCCAAATTTTGAGAGAACAATTATTAAATCCATTTAAAATGAACTTCTTTCCTGGTTCAAATTTATCCTCCTATTAAATGTCATAAAGAGAAACATCGGAAATGGGAAGCAAAATAAGTTATTTTGATAATAGTAGGGCAACCTTAAAACACTAAAATAAAAAGCTTAAATCTTTAAAAACTCTCCCTTTGTACTTAACAACATTACAAGATTTCTATCACGTTTAATATTGCATAGAATATTACAACGTAGGAAGACCAATTTCAACAACTTAAAAAAATAGTGTCCTAACAATAACTTCCAAATAATTTAAACGAATGCTCTTCAGAAGAATAACTTATTAAATAATGTAATGAGCTATGTACAACATTGCCAACTTTTTTTGTGTGTGTGAAATAGGAATAGGATATTTATTTCATTGCAGAACTGGGTCTCCTAGTTTTTTTTTATTTGAATTTTTAATTAAATAAACTAAAAGAGTTGAAATGACTCAAGGTTAGCCGAATGGCTCGAAGTTCCTCAAAATGACAGTAGTTTATCTTATCATAAATTTTTATTGAAATTAAATTAAATATTAGATTTTTAAGCCTAGAACTCGCTGTTGCTAATTAAGTTATGACAAAAATATTTTTTTATAAAAGAAAAGAAATAAAATATTTGATACCAGTATCAAATGCACAAAAGAATCAGATGTAACTATAAAACTATTATTTTACGCAGCCTGAATACGATATTTTTGATTCAATTTTCATACTTCATACATATGTAGCTGAATCAAACATTCAAAAGTTTGAAAGACGTTCTTCGTTAATCAAGAATCAAGATTCGACGGAGGTGAGACTTCAGTAAAGAAGAAAAACTGTAATCACATTCCCAAAGAATAGCAGTAAACAGAGAACAAAAAATACGTTTTCAAAATCTTCAACTAACTTTAATTCCAGTAGTGCAATCTTAATTTATCAGAAACATCGCTTTAAATTTTCAAACACTCTTACGCCTTTCTGGAAAACTAAAAAAAAAAAAGCGTTTTTCGATTAGTGCTCGTTTTGTCAAGGGATGTACTGTCGCAATTCGAACATGTCTTAAAAGCTCTTTCAAGCGCATTTATTAGTTCCATGAAAAGAATAATTTGAAAGACATTTACCACGAAAACTGAAAAATGTACAAAAGAAAAATAATATTATCTTATTCTACTTCAGTATCCCCTTACTGAAGGGGGAATATGGCAATGAAAAGTACATTTCCCCTCTTGGTCACGTTCCACCTCAAAATACCCGCCATACACTTCTCCAAAATTTCATTTACCTTCACAAAGCCCCATAATATCCACATTAAAAAGCACGGAAATGAAACGTACTGCATGTTGCCGGATGTGCAAGAGGGTTGTGTCGTGGGTTTGCCCGCCAGGTGCTGTGCTGGAGGTAAGGGGAGAGGGGGTTTCCCCGTGACTCATATTTTCGCTTTGCCGCGACTTCGTGGCGCCCGTAATTAGGACTGAGGTGAAGTGGACTTGTCAGGAAGTTTTGACAACTTTCGGATGTATATTCAACTTTGAAAGGGGAGAAGACGTCCAATTAAAAAAATGTCGCGTCGCCCAATTATGTTCACTCTACATAAAAGTTGAGTGAACAGAGCAGTGGAAAAGTTTCTTTAGCAATAATTTCTGCTGGAGTAATTGTTGGTTGGAGGAAAGTACAAAAATCTATGTCAATACTTTTTAAAACAAATTATCGTGCTCAAAAATATGCTTGTTCTCTATTTGTCGGTAGCAATTAGATATCAACGAACATGTAGGCGTATTTGAACATTAGCACAACAATTTCAGAGTCGAAGAGAGAATTTTGTTTAAAATTCTTTCGAATAAAGTTATTCAAGAAAAGTTTTTGACGGATGACTCAATATCAAAAATTCTTTCATGCTTTGAAAAGGAGGTTCCTTTAAACCTTGAAACACGTGTCTGCAATTTCTTGCAATTTGTGTCTTTTTCTTTTTGTTACTTTGTTGCACAAAGTATTTATTCATTTCTTGCTAATTATAATGACATTTAGAGAGGCCATGTCGTCCTAGTCAGAAACTAGGGGCCCGTCCTTTGGAGGAGCCCGGCTCGGAATCAGAGTAGAATAAGTTTCATGGCGATGGGCGGAGACCGGTGACCAAACTGACAAGGGTCTAGCCCTGACACTTGGTTGTCCGGCCTGAGGCACGAGTTAATGTTATTTTACAAGAAAATTAAGCTAAAACAAAGAAACTAATTTTGTTTAGCATTTATCTCCACATTAAATACCAATAACATTTCGCATTATCCTCCAGAGTCCTCCCTTTCTACCACTAGTTGTATTTTAACCGGTTAGATGGGGCCCTGAAGTCAGCTCTGCTTTTTCTTTTTTTTGATCCAGACCAGAAACAGTGCAATACCTGGTTCAGCAGCCGCAGAGGTATTGTTGCACTTGGAAGACTTAGTGACCACGATATATTTAACGTGCCCCGGTCACCATTAACGAACATGGTGGGTTTTCGCTCGGCTGGTATCAAGCCCGAAACCATACCGATTAAGCCACCACGGTCTCAATATCAATAGCCAGCTACTTTAAATATTATCTAAGCATACATTTTATTTAAAGGAGGCTGTGGATTAAGGAAAGATATCTTATAGCTATAAGGATTTTGCGCGTTTTGAAGTCCACTGTAATAAACAATGTTTTGGAAAAGAAACAAGTAAAAGCGAAATAGGTAGGGATGTTAGAGACAGCCGGAAGATCTCCCATAACTAAAACTTAAAGTACCAGAACACATGACTGTTCGTCGTAAAACGATATTTGCTTCAGAGAAATAAAAACGCAGTAAAAGTTTTTAAGGCAGAAGTAAAAAAGCGTTTACTTTTATTAAGTGCAAACGGAACTGCTCCCATATTGTAACTGAAACAGATAAGGTATGGTGAAGTAAGAAGATTTATATTTGTTTAAAAAAAAACAGTTTTGTTGACTAGCTATCCAAAATAAAAAACTGTCATATAATCATATAGTAAATTAAGTGCAAGAATTTTTTTCATCTGTCAGTTGTTGGAGCAGTTGAATTTAGTTAAACAGATCTTGTAAATTTTCGAATCAGCACGAATAACGAACTGCTTTTCAAGAAGAAGCAAGCGAGCAAGAGGACACTAATAATAAAACGATCTGGAATATAAAGGTTTTTTTTTTCTTCTGAAACTTAACAGAAATGAAATATAACACCACTTCGCCTTGGTAGAGTAATTCTGTTAATTAAACTGACTGCACTGTGACTGCTTTCTTTCGTGAAAATGTTTCACATCGCTACGTAACGTGAGGAAGAAAAAACTTTTTGTATTAACCGTTAACGATTGAAGTGAGATGTCGCTTCACATGACTTTCGTATTCAAAAGTTTTGTGACGTTTATAAATATGGCTTTGCATGTATATGTATAGCACTTTCACTGCTGTTTCAGTTGCATTATTATAAAAATGTAAAACATAGTCTTTGAAAAAAATCTACTTTCCTCTGCTAAATTTTGTAGAGTGCACAAAAATGTAAGTTTGGGTTAACAAACACCCCACTTTACCATTTATATAAGAAAAAGATCACCTCACCAGTTGGATTAATGGAATGTTTCATAAATATGTATTGCTTTTTAATATTTGTAGCAATAATAAATTAAATTATTAAAGAAAAAATCCTGGCAATGCCACAAAAAGAATTTTTCAATTGAGTTAATTTGTTTCTCTTCATTTCTGAGGTGAATTCATAGTCATGCGGGCCTCAGATGGATGACGTGATGTAGTCTGTGAGGTAAATAAAAGTAATGACCGTCTTCCCATGCCCAGCAGTGAACAAAATTAGTTTGAAATTCAACAATAGAAATAAAACTTTCTCAGTTTGAAAAATATGAGGGGCGGAGTCGACCATACTCGATTTTCGCAACCAAATATCACGTTCCGCAGCTGAATTTAACTCATAAACAATTTACTAGATTTACTTTTTGTGTCTTTCGCTTTTTGCTTGTGACTGAATAAAGTTTGAATTTCTGCCGAAGAACAATGGTTTTAACAGTTTAATATGTCAAGGAATGTGGGACAAAGTGAAATGGTGAAATATTTACTCTGTTCTTAGCGCCACTTATCTGATATTATTTTAACCATGTAGTAGATTATGTAGTCATTACAATCAGGAATAAACTATCTCTGAAGGTCAAAGCAAATGATAATACAAGCAATTATCAAGAACTTATACTCATTTTGTGATATTTTGCAGGAAATCAAAAATCATTTTTGTTACTAAAAAATGATAAAGTTCTTGTTATTAACATTTTAAATATTAACTGAAACCCATTGCTATTCGTTGGAGCATTTGCTTATTTAATTTAAGTTTATTTTTATTTTAAATATTTTACACCATTAGTCAAGTGCATGCAAGGCAAAGTGAAATAGTTCATTTCGCTTGCTTATTCAATCATTTATGAAATCTTTTACGCATTCATTTATTAACTAATTAACTTATATTCTATGATTAAATATTTCACTTCTTATTCCCTCACTATTTTATTCATTAATTTTATTTTTATCGATCATTAATTATTTTCAGCATTTATGCATTCATTATCTATTAATTTCTTCATGTATTCTTTTGTTTACTGATCAGTCAGAACAGAAACAGTTTTAATTATTAAATGAAAAATATTTTGTTTTTAACTTTGCCCCATGAAAAAAAGAGAGTGAAAACTCCCCCCCCCCCCTTTTTTTGCAGGTACAAATTTAGGCCCAAAAATTAAAAATAATATTCAATGCAAGTTCTACATTTCCTTTAATACATCGTTCTTTCTTTGTGCTCCGTAAATTTCAAAACAAATTTTCAATTCGTTCATTTTGAAAAAAATTAAGTTATCTTTACTATTTCACTTTGCCCCACATTCCCCTATATATATCATATCTCAAATTTTCACTTGTCTTTGAGGTAGTCTAAGGTGACCAGATTTCGTAGTTCGAAATTCAGGATGCAATATGCATAATTGCAAACCTTTATTTACAAATAAAATATTTTATAATTACGCTTATTGTGGTAGAGGTGATATGAAGGTCAAATTAAATTATTTTTGTTACATTTCTTGATAGTGATATAAGCTTTTTTTCAATAAAAATAGAATAAGACAAAACAAAGTAGTTATTTTTAAACAAAATAATAAACGTGTAACCTCTCTCTAATTTATTGAGATGAAGTAGTCTAACATTTCTCTGCAGCACGAATATTCCACAAAACGTTTTCTCCGTTTTTTGACTTTATTGTCAGTCTAATATTTATCATACCCTTCTTTTTTTTTTTTTTTTTTTTTTTTTTTGAAACATTATTCGGAATAAACGCCAGAAGCCAGAATATTGGGACCTAAATCCGAGTCATAAACAATAAGTTCCGTCCAAAACAAAACGAGTCTACTTAACCGTATGCCAACATCGACTTTCTAGTAAGTGTTCCTTATTCTCTTTTTCAGCTAAGACTGCAAATTGTGTCAAACATACCTTTTTGACATTCAAAATTAATTTGTAAAATACAAATACAACAACTCTCTCATCTGATGAAATAGATGCATAAATAATAAATAAACGATCAAACAAGATTTTAAACACCTTTTAAACAATGCAACTAATATATTTTTCGAAAAAAAAAACTAATCGTTTTCCAAGGAAAAAAAGAAATAAAAACAAAAAGCAAATCAAAATATATACATTTTATCAAAAAGAAGTTTGATGATGTTTCTTTCGGGTAAAAATAAAGCACGTTGGGTTTTATTTTTCTGTCGTTGCCAAAAATTAAAAAATATATATAATAAAATAAATATACTTTAGAGAATAAATAAATAAAAAATAAAATGCCCTCTTAAATAAATAACTTTTGAATAACATAAAATCGTCTGTACAGCTATTTCTTCCTGTTAAAAAATAAATCAGTCCGATTTTTCTTTAATTCCAGCTACTAAAAATAAAATAAATTAAATTTTAACTTTGGAATGAGAACAAAAGAAAATCATCTCAACAATCATTACTTTGCAGTAAAAACCAAAGCTACGGAGTTGGAGTCGTGGTGGCGAAGCCGGAATAGTAACATCTCTGCTCTCCTTTAATGCTACCAAATATGCCCTGAAACTGCGTCTTGGGGGGTTTTAATTTAAAGAAATTATCGGACTAAAGCCTCTCCCTCTCCCTCTTTCTGGCCGACTATTATTGCACTTAGAACACACACCCTCTTCCGGATGTGTGGTCATATTTTAATAATGAATCTCGCTAAAACTAAAAGCTGCATCCGCCCTTTAGTATTAGTAATTTCATTTTTGCAACTGATTAGTTTTTTCTCAATTGTAGAGCTTAGTGTATCATTAACGTTAAAAAAAATCGGTTCGATTTCATTTCGATTCAGCCCAAGTTTTCCTGTGAAATTTCGTAGTAATCAACAAACGCGCTATGGAAAATCTTCCTTGTAAGTGAATATCATTTGGATCCTATCCTTCATATTACTCTGTACTTCCGCTTTTTTGATGTCAAATAATTACGCACCAGAAAAAGGTGGGTGGTCTTCTCTTTTGATAGACTAAAAATTCTGTTTCATAAATTTATTTTCATATATTTATATATGAGTGCAGAGAATTAGACCACCTACGTTCATCAATTAATCTCATCCGCTTTTATTTTAATGAAACACTTAATTGATATTTTTTCTCTTTTAATATTTTTTTTACGAAACTTGAATTAACTTACAAATTCGTTTCGTGTTCATAGACTTTAGACTTTTTTTTTATTTTTTGCAAAATTTTTCATATGAACCAAAAATTACATTTCAGCATTTGTTCACGTGCTTTTTTTTTTCTTTTCTTTTTTTCCCTGAGTAGGCCACCTTTAGAACATTTATATGATCACCACTTTCACGACGTAAGTTATTAATCTGATTAATTTATTTTAATAAAAGTGGATTGAAGTGATTGGAAGTAATCTTTAAGAAAACGTATCTTAACTCAAGTGTCTAAGAATTTAAACAAGTTTAAATTTAAATATATCTGTCGTGTTTAAGAATAAATATAGAGATACGACTCACACAAGACAAACATTTAATTTATAGTTCTACAACATGAAACGAAACAAATATATTGCATGATAATTAAGCGAGCAAAGAAGGACACTGAAATTGAAACCTTATCAACCGCGAACTTCACACAGCTTGGTAAAATCAACGCCTCCTAAATACTAAATGCCTGTCGCTTTCTCGCTTTTAACGTAGAGCAAAAATGAACCTGAATAGAGAGAACGAGGATAAGTAAATTTTGGTACAGATGCCACTGCAATCTATCGGAAGGTATTATAAACTGATAGCAAAGAACACAATTGGTTAATTTCAAAATTTAAATTTTGAAATTAACCGATTAACAATTTGGTTTGAAGTGTTAGGGATCTATCGTCAAATCAGCGCCTTTGTCGGATTGCCGCTAGGTAGCTCTGTTCTCTGTCCCGGAAGTCAGCGCGGGTGTTGACGGAAGGACACTTTTTGAGGCACATGCGATAGGGATTTAGGATTAAGGGGGCGTTGGTAAAACTTCAATAAGGACTTGTTGCTAGGTTCAAGTCACATTTTTTCCTGGAAATTAGAACTATCCTTCCTCAAAAGTGAAATCACTGCACACACTGATCAAGGTAGTCTCTTCCCATTCTGCCTTTTGTACTACAGACACATTTTTGTGTAATTTTTTGCATGAGTAATTATAGAATATTGAAATATTCTGCACCCAAGTCCCAAATACAAAGTTTCAAATTTGCATACATCAACTTATTCCAAATTTAAAAAAAAAAAAAAATCACCCCGAGACAAAATATTAAGTAGAAAGCATTTAACGACCCTGATGACATTAATCCATCACTCAATCTTTTCATCTACTAACTCATTTACAAACATGTTCACTTATGTTCACTAATGTAATTAAATCGTAAATAAAAGAAGATTTTTTTAAGTTTACGTCCAGCATTATAATTAATGCCAAAGGACATTAGTTTAATGAATTTTAGTACTCAAGCTGATTGTTTTCCCATTCATTAGATAATTTTTTGGCGGCATTCTGCGAGTCATTACCAGTACTTAGGCTTTCCTCTGATCAAGAAATTCAATGAGCTCATCGAATTTGGAAGTCATCCAATGAATTAATTTCTTTAATGGAGAGATTTTTTTCCCCTATTAAGCTAAACAAAAACTTCCAAGAGTATCTGTGGATGATGCTGTAGGAAAACGGTGGCTTTCATAAATCAGAACATATTTTTTCGTCGTAGAAGTGTCGCTATTTATGAAAGATGGGCAAGATCGAACGCTTTCTGAGGCTTGAAAAAAAGTGTTATAACGTGTCCCACTACTTTGCGAAAGTAATGTTTTCATATATCACGAAACATATTTAAATGTCGTTTCTGAAGCATACATTAATTATTTTTCTTGCTTTTTGTTTTAAGACAAATGTGAAATTAATTATACGTGTTCTGAAATGGCCAAGGTTTTTTTTTTTTTTTTTTGAAAATAATTAAAGGCTAAATCTAATTCAGAATTCCTTGAAATGAAAAGATATCTTGGCTCACTCAATTAAACATACATAAGAAATTACTCACAAAGCATCAAACAAAAAGTTAGAATACATCAGCCTGGTAGAATAGCAATTTCTTATAAAAAGAAATTTAAAACACATTTTGCATAGTATTCATTCGATAGTGATTTATATGGTTGTGTAAATTTTCCATTAAATGAATACATAAAAATATAAACCTCATAGGGCCGAAATACGTCATTTTGAGGTTACAAGCGGACGTTGCTCAACATCATTGTGGTAATTTTAATGATATTGCTTTATTTCTGCCCATTTTCACTTTTATTCACTTGTAAAACTCGTCATTTTACCAGATGTACTGTCTGTTTTTTATGTATTTAAAGAGCGAATTTCTCTTAATATTTTTTATATTATAAGCATATTATTAATTTTAGCAATAGAGTTTGCTTACTGATGAAACACTATTTGCTAGACTACAGTTCACGATCCTCCGTACTTTACACTACATGTCGTCTAACTCTGTTGGACGGGGCCATGAAAACAATCCTGATATTTTATTTAGACAAGAAACCGAGGAGCTCCCGCTTCAGCACCTCGAGAGATATTGATTTGGAATGCGAACTTGGAAGACTTTGAGATCACAACAGATTCAACGTGCAACAGTCACCATTAGAGTACACGATGGATCTTCGACGCGTAGGCATCGAACCCCCCACTCTCCAATTACGAGTCCTATTCTTTTCCGATCAGACCACCACGGACAAAGAATAAACCCTGCAGTAGGCATAATATAAATCATTAATATCGTAATCACTACTTCCATTTATAAAAATTTTATACGACGGCATTAACTCAAGTACAACGTAGGAAGCTCAGTGGTTAGAGCATCTGCCTAGGGATCAAAGTAAAGAAAATGCTTCATGATTTATTATATAAGTATTTTTTTTTTTTTTTTAAATGTGATAGATTGTAAAAATTTTAAATAACAGAACACATTGACCAATTATAGCATACTCATACAAGGGCAGATAAAGACTACCATTTTAGGGACAGAAGGGCTCATGCTGAAGCAGGACCCCCCCCCCCCCGCCTCTATGAATGACTCTACGGTTGTGAATAAGAAAAATTTCTGAAATTAGTTGGGTGTCAATAAAAAGCACCGAGTCGGCCTTAAGCGCCTTAAGGCACCTAATAGGGCATGGGCATAAACTTTGTTAATCAATTTCAGAAGCAATGAAAAGAAATTTGCTTTTCAAATACTTATTTTTTAAAATAATTTATGAACTGAAATATTACTGGAATCGCTTACATTTTATTCAAAGTTTTTGAGTACAATGTGGACGGTTGATGTTAACGGCGGCGAGAGGGGTTATTACCCCCATGACCCTGCCCTTGTATCCGCCCCTGTACTCACAATATATGCAATGTAAAAAAATTGGAATGAAGCAATCGCTGGCAAAACAAAAGTGTTGTAAGACTTTTTTTTATTATTCACGTGTTTGTCTACTTAAACGCATTGAAGACAACAAATTTCTCAATTTTAAAACATTGAAGTGTCACATTTAAGAATACTTTTAAAAAATAAGCACACCCACGCATGATTTTGTGTGGTCTTTTTGTTTTTTTTTTTTTTTTTTTTTTTTTTTTTTTTTTTTTGTGCGGTATAATGAAAATTATTTATAAAACGAGCGGAAATTATCTTTTAAACGAGTATCTTCAAGTGACGACAGAGGCATGCCGATGGGAAGTCACTGTGACCTCCCAAAAATTTCCTTGTTCGGCAAATTTTTCGGGAGTCGGCAAAATTATCATCACTTTGTTTACCTTGATTTCGTTTAAAGATGACTTTTTGGGTTATTTTCAACGTGAGACTTTTTTTATGCGGTTTCTACTCATTAAAAAAAAAAAAAACTATGTTGCGGAAAGAATTTTTTATAGCTACTCGTGAAGTTTCAAACAACTTTTTATGCGATTTTTTTTCCCGATCCCTATCCACCGCATAAAAGCAGATTTAGGTGTATTGTTCTCGCCGCGAAATTATGAAAAAAAAAAAAAAAAAAGCCTGTACATTAACGTTAAGGGGAAAAGTGACACTTTTGCTGCTAATACCGTCGTTATATTCTCAAAAACTCCTGCCAGAAGACGAAAATGTAGACTGTAGCTTACTTTTCGGACGGAGGCCTCTACTAACACTCCGAACGCGTCCCTTTTTATCCTGCGCGACGGACGAGGCAGTATTAACACATTGTTCATTACGACTAGTCATGGTGAAGGGGGAAGTTGCAGCTTCAGGAGGTAAATACCTTGAGGCACCTTTAGGTTGAAGTCTGACTTTGCCTTATGCCTGCAGACTTTAGCTGAGCATAATGGAGTGGCCTTCACGCCTTGGGTGACCCTACCAGGAGTATACACTCCCGACGTTCTTCACCCACTCCGCCCAGGGCCACCCCTTCGTCACGTTGAGACAGCCTGCTAGGACTTTGAGGGGGTTGGGCACCCCTGACAGTAGCTGATGGATATTAGGTCATTCCACGTTAATTTTTAGAAAACAATTAAACGCAATTAGCAAAAGTGAAACGTTAGCTTCACATACTAACTGCACTTCTTGGAGTAGTCTTAAATTTCAATTCAAAGCAAAGCAGAGTAGAAACACATTCGTAGAGGACTTTTAAAGGTGGTAAACTAAATACTGACTTGGAGAAACCCAGGAAAACTCATGTTCATTGACACAGTACCGTTTAAACATTGCACCATTATATCCAGTTTGCTATTTAATATTGGGATTCGAGCGCATGATCTTCTCTGTTGATAACGCAAAATTGGAAAGGAATGTTTGAGGTAGCTTTCAGTTTGAATCCCAAATTTAAAAAAAAGTGCCCTGTTCAATTGCAATTATTTTGATAATTGTGGCAACACGTTCTACGCAAATATTCTTCAAAATTAATGCAAATAAAACAAATACACCTGTTCAAACATACTTTCGAACTAATTACGAATACAAACAATTGCCTTTATAGCTGAGCATCAATTTCCAAAATCAATATCATGTCCTTTCACCGCAAATTAACAAAAGCATTTTAAACAAAGATAACTCTGAGCAACTAAATATTCTAATTACAATGTTATTTTAGCTTTGTTATCTCTGCTTACAACAACGATTCATCTTGTTTGCTTTTCAACAACAGGAAACAAAAATAAGAGAGAAAAAAAGAACACACATAAACACACACACTTCCATCTATTTTGCGAGGAGAAGAGCGACCCAGAACTTGAACCCTTTGCTAAAATCACGCTTGGCATCGTTCTCTTGGCGAACATCCAAGCCGGCAACCATTCCAAACTGCGCCAACACCAGACACTCGGGCGGCTTCGAGCATTGGATAACGGTTCTTCAGTGCAGAGCTGACGAGATGAGGGAGCGGAAGTCTTTGAGAGGAATGTGAGAAAAGAGGAAGAAAGAGAGAGAAGAAAAAAAGAGGGTTTTGCGCTTGGATTAAATTCTGATTCCACGTCCTACGCGTAATGATGTTTTTGACAGTGGGGATAGTTTTGATGCAACGGACAGTTACGCTTTAAACATGACTTTATCCGCAGGACTGGAAATTCCAGGCTGGTTCAGGATTTTGCTTTTCCTCTGTGCATGGGGAGTCACATTAACAGGTAAGATGCTCGTTTGGATTTTAAAGAATAACTTTTCCTTGTGTCGAGTGGGAAATTTGCATATGTCACGGGTTTTATCATGACCCTTGTATATTTTCTTTTGATCGCAAGTATTCATTTCTCTAGCTGAATGCCATCAAAATTCATTCAAAGTTTATTTATTTTTGTATTTTTAAAATTACGTATCTGAAGGGTGCCCACATGGTGGTGCTCATGGGGTAGACTGCATTACTGAAATTTTTAGAGGGAGGAAGTTTTATAGAGGTTATTTTAAATCTCGCTTCGGGGAGGGGTTCTGTAATATTTAAGTAGTGCATCATCACACTTGGGGGAGTAGGACACCGGTGTAGTCTGTTTATTTATGTACACTTCCAATTCTACAGACTGTATCAAAGATAAAACTACAAGTTGAAAGTTATAGTAATGTTTAAATTTACTTGAACTTTAGCTTCGTGTAAAATTATTTCCTCACACTTCAGCTAGAGAATTATTTAAAATGCTACTGATTTGTGTATTAAGGATAAACTTTTCCTTTGAGTCCTGCCTCATGCAGGAATCAACAAAAATGTTGCTTCCGAAGAGCATTTCCTGGTGGGATGATGTAGATATGAAAATCGAAGAAAAAAATCTCGCCTTGGAGAACATCAGGAATCCAACCTGTGATTAGTTTGGCTGTGATCTCTGTAACTAGTTATAGCACAAATCTTGTTAAAGAGATTCTACGAAATAACCATTGGTTATGACAGGGAAACATACCCCGCACGTTTATCACTCGACCCAGTTACTAGATTATGCCGTGGGATCCTTCTAATTTTTTCAAGCATGGAAATATGTACTATGTATAAAATCCTAACATTTGAGGGGTCTTGGAGGTAAATTCCTCCCCCCTCCCTGATTTTAGAAGCATAATGTAATTTTGGATATTAGTGTGTAATTCGTTGTTTTTTTTCTATTTAGTGTGTTGAATATGTTTTGAACTTTTCACCCCCACCCTCCCGAAAGGGCTACATCTCCACTCCTGCCACATTTCTGATGTAGCGTTAGCATCCCCCATGTGGAAGTCCTGCAGCAAAAATAAAAATAAAGCACCAATTGCAAAAGATATTTTGTTAATCAATGTTGTAAAAAAGGATGTTTTTACCGTCAGCTGATGTCTAAAGCAGGGAGACTCAATTAGTGATTTGAAAAAATGGATTGGTCCTTTGATTCTTACCGGTTTGCAATAAAATAAGTCTGTGTTCTAATTTTGCACCATAAAATGTTGTTGATTTACTTTTAAATCTCTTTCGTTCAAAAAATTTAAAGAAAAAGGCCTTTATTACACCAATTTTGTGATTATGTCTTATAACTGTCTGAGATTCCTTTGAAAGGTTCATTTGCTTATGTATAATAACTACAATTATTACTTATCTTTACATTTAGTTTCTGTTGTAAGTAAATAGCAGTGAAATTATTACAATCATATTATTAAGCAATCCATAAATACATTTTTGTTAAAAAGGAAAATTCAACGGAACAGAATAATTTTTAACATTTTTACCGGTCCGTGGATTAAAAAAAAAAAAAAAAGTTGGTCTAAAAGAATTAAATTTAATCTACATGTCAACAGCGAACATGGTTTTCTAGCTTTAATGAGCTTTTCACTTTGCATTTGATTTTAAGCTCATCAAGCACTATGAAATATAGAAATACATTTGTACAAACGTTGTTGTTTTTTCTTTAACTTACCAAGTATTATTTCGTATTCAATGCTTGTTTGACAAAAAGCTCATGTTATATCATTAGTAATTTGTTAGTTCAAAGAAACCTTCCTAATCAGAATTATGTTAATCCGTAACTTCAAGTTTTTAAAATTTAGGTGTAAACAAATAATATTAATTTTTATTTAAAATAAATTTAGACATTTCACTTTCAGGATTTTGAACAAGACGTTTGTCGAGAATAAAATAAGATTGTAAAATTTAAACACTTAGTAATATATTCAATAAATTACTGCCCAATAGCCAGGGCTAAAGCAGAAATACATGAAATACACCGCCAGCTCAGTCATTTCCAGCCGAGGACAACGTCGGTCCTCGGCTGGAAATGACTGAACTGGCGATATATTTCATGTACTCAGTTAATTCATTATTTAAAATTTAAGATCATAACTTACTTATAAATTAAAAGCTATTTATTAAACCAAAATCTTTTTCCTTTGAAATGTAATGTGGTTCGGCATAGGAAATCGAAATTAGAAACAAAAGACCAAAATTTCAAGTTGTGGTTACCCCTAGGAAGCCTCAAAGGAAGGTCAAGGGAGGTAACTGTGAACTTCCAAGAATTTCTTTATTCTGCAAACTTTGAAGATTCGGTAAAATTATCATCATTCGGAAAATTTTGGAGTTATATTCGGCAAAATTATCATAATTTGGGAAAATTTGAAGTTTTGTGCGGCAGTTGAGAAATTCCGCTCTCCCAAAAATTTGAGTTTGTTGCTCCCTGGGCTTTTAAAACATCAAATTACTTTCATTTAGTCTATCTGATACGGTGTGAAATACGTACTTTTTTCGTTCAAATTATTACCGGACTAATCGAAGCTATTGGACGTTTTGAACCTAGCCTCAGTTCTAATTAGTTCAGATTAGCTATTTTAGCAGTTTAATGCCGAATTACGTTTGAGGCGTTAGTATGAAAACCAGCTCAATTCATTTTTTAAAATATCACAAGAGACACAAAACGCTAGTACAGATTGAGCTGTTTTTTCATAGAAAATACCGAAATATGAGAAGGAAGGTAAAGTGCTGTATCTGCAAACTTATCACTTTTTAGTTGTTTTGTACTTTTGTCATATTTTGCACTTTTTAGCTTTATTGCACAGTCTTACTAATTCGGTTTCCGTTGAAAATCAAGCACAAGTACCAGCATTGCCCTTTTATTATTATATAGAATCCAAAGCGCGTTTCTTCAAATATCTCAGAAATACATTTCTGCAGATATTGCCCTTTACCTTTCCACAGCAGTATACACCAGGGGTTCTCAACCTTTCAATCCCTTCGCTCCCCTTTGAGCACTGGTGCGAGGTCACGACCCCCCCCCCCCCCCCGTCACTACCAGGTTAGCTCAGTACAAAGTAGTACAATTGGAAAATGGGAATTTGAAACTGAAGAAGAAGGTATTAGACAAGATACACAAAATTTAGTAACTCAGCATTTTTTTTTTAACGTACTATTAGATCATGAGAAATAAAAAAAAAATAAACCTGCTAAATACAAATTAATTTGTGGCAATCTAAGCTCTAGGTGACGTTAGCATGTAATACCAGTCCCATTTACAAAACCTTGGGATGGCTACCGGTGTTTTTTCACAGATACAAGTTTTAATTCTGTGTTGTAATTGTGACAAAACGACCTTTAGTTGCTCTCAATGCCTACCCTGATACAATTAACGCTTGATAAATCGAAGTCCCCAGGGACCAGCTAAAACTTTCGAATTATCGAAAATTCCTTTCCGAGCCTTTTTAGAAAGTATTTTTTATTTTATTTTAAAGATTTATGGTATAATAGATTGACTATAACACTTATAGTTTTGGCAAAGTTAATTATTAGTACTACATAAAAAATATTTTTAATGAGAATAATTTTTATTAGTAGTTTATTTTAAAAGTAGTTTTAATTGTTATTTATGTCCTGGGCCCGATTTCTTAGATTTAGTTCGCATAGCTTTTAAATTATTTTTGTCCTTATTGCACAATTTTTTGAAAAAAAAAAAATACTTTTTTTTAATTTTTGCCAAATTTTCAAGTTTTTTAAGGGGACACTGGACTTTGAAAACAAACTTTTTTAATTATTGATGGATTTGCATGAAATTTTAACCATATAATTTAAACACTAATACAAGCTTAATTATAAAATTTCATTAAAAAATTTCAATTGAAAGACCAATTATTTTAAAAAAATGTAAATAACCTTAACGATAATTAACAAAACTTTGAAAAGTCCCTTGCGTAATTAATTCTTGTTCACAACACTGAAACTTATTTTAAGTCAATCTCTATACTATAATAAATAAAACAAAACTCACAAAATTGTCCTCATATTCAAATAAGTTCAAAAAATAAAAATTTCAAAAATTTGACAAAGATTTCTTCTTTTTGAACGTCCAGTGTCCCCTTAAAGAGAAGTTAGCAATGAAATTTTAGGCCGTCAGCCGTGGAAAACGTAGCCCAATCGGATACTTTTCAAGATATCTTGCAACACTGTGCACATTAAAGAGCATTGTAAATAAATTATCCCTTTCCCACAGAGGGGCAGGGGCGTGCACAAGGGGGGGGGGAGAAGGGACACTTGTTGGCCCAGGCGCGCACCTAAAGGGGGCCCGATATTGATGAAATATGTGTAAAGACGTAGGGATAAACAATTTGGAGGGGGGCCCCAAGTCAATTGTGACCCAAAATTTCTGTGCTGGACCCTGCTCCTACAAGCTGATAAGAAAAGCAATGTGTTAAAGCAAAACAACTTTTAAAGTAAGGAATAACAACGTCAAAAGGCACAAATTGAAGATTACTGCAGACACGTGCTTCGGCGTTCAGAAAATCCAGAATCAGATATGTGGATAAAAATTGCATCCCCCCCCCCCCCCCAAAAAAAAAATCAATTTGTCGAAAATAGTTAAAAGTAGCCAGAAACTGAGAAAACTATAATTAGTTTCGCATTTTCATTTCATTTTTTTTTTCGGGCTTCCCTTAAAATTATTTTACGCCCTCGGGGTGAGAACCACTGGTATTCTCCAAAACGTGTCAAATAACAAATAAAGGACTATTTTTGAGAATTCATGAATGGAGCCGGTATTGACACTTAACTCTTGATTTGTTGTTAGTATATTTTGTCAGTCACCTCTTCTCTATGTGGGCACACGTGCACGTGTTTCCTCAGGAGAAACGGAGAAATAAATTTGTAAAACATTGAAATTAAATTTGATCAAACGCACTTTTAGATAAATTTTTGTCAAATTTTAGGAGTACCCCCCCCCCCAAATGCTGATGCATAGCTTAATTATTATTAGTTCATGAAAGCACTTGTCTTGCCGATTTCAGTGTGCTCTTGAAGAAAGATAGGTTGCCATATTTGGCTTCTTATCAAAATATTTCGACGTTTTTCGCTTTCTGTTAATTTTTTTTTTGGCCGAAATCGACAAAGTGAAACCAAAACTAAATTTATGGATGATAAATTAGTTTAGTTGTAACTCAAAAAAGTAAGAAAGAAAGAAAGCAAAACAAATAAGTAAATAAAATATAATACACAAAATAAAAAAAAAAATCTAAAAATTACTTATATTTTACGTCGTATGTCCAAGTCTGCTTATTTAATTCCCAAGATGGGTTTTCTCGACTCGCCTCTAACTCAACAAACCCCCGCCACTGTTCTGAATTCAAAACAAAAACAAAGTGCAAAATTTCACTACCAAGTTTCAGTGTAGAAATTAGATGTTTTGTTCAAGTTTGGTTCAGAAAAATTGTCTATATACTATAAACTACACAAAAGTCCAACTAGTATATTGTGGAAAAAAATTACATTTTACAAAACTGTGTGTGGTATGAATATGAACCACCATTAGTTTTTGCTTGCAGTAGGAAACCTCATTTTATTGATAATGTTTATGCGCGAAGAATGGATTGTTTTCATAATATTGTTAGTAAATTAATTTTTCGCGATTTTTTGTAACATAGAGCTTTTGAGTCTTTGTAAGCAAATAAATTATTTTTTTTTCTCGCAGTGAGAGAAAGAAAAAAAATCAGTCTTCACAAAATAAATAAATAAATAAATGAATAAAAATAAATAAATAAATAAACTAATAAATATTTTGAGCAATTTATCGTGGGATTGGAAGTCCCATAATTTACGTTAGTCTGTACACTTGATTTACCCGGACCACTAGCGCTGCCTGAATTAACCTTCTGGGGGAGGGGGTATAACAGCACTTAAATGTACATAAAAAACCATGCAATGTAGGGAGCCCTGATGGGAGCTTACGGAAGGTCACTGTGACCTCTCAAAAATTTTCTTATTCGGCAAATTTTACTTACGACTCAGCAAATTTGAATACAAAATTGTGATTCTTTTTTGCTGATCTTAAAGTTTAAATTGTTTTTTAATGATACCAACGTTCTTTATCATTAGTTGTTACGGATGTATGATGTGTGTGTAACCTCGTATTTTGTCATTCGGTAAAATTGGAATAGCATTCAGCAAATTGAGAATTTTCTCCCTCCCAAACTATTTATGTTCGGTGCACACCGGCATACTGGGATTGGTCATATGACTTAAAACCAAGTTTTTTTTTGGCGGGGGGGGGGGGAGGGGGAGGGCTAACCTACTAAAATACTTAATTTTTTTTATTACATCATTATACAGAGTGATCAGGAAATAGACAGTCCAGTTTCTTATAAAAATGTCCATGCCGTTTCATTGATAATGTAGTTTGATGATAACTGAATGGTTTGTTTAAACATATGTTTCAGTAAAATACTGCCGGCGACGTACCGTCGGTTCAAACAAATTATTTTCGATTAAAACAGAGTATTTGACTATGCGAGGAAATGTTCGTTACCTTAACAAACTGATAATATTTGTTTGTCTAAAGACAAAAGAACAATAAACCAATAGCCGGTGGCTAAAAAAAAGAAGCAATGAATATCAATGTTCAAAAGGTTTAGAAATAAGATTAATAAGCAGGAAAATAATCCCAATAGTTTATCTTTGAGTATATAGGAAAAGTTTTAAAGCTGAAACTTCAAAACCTTTGTTTTTGCACAATTTTATCTTTACAAGGGTAAAAGGGTCTGCTTGCTCAAAGTATTTTGAAAAGTCTTTTGCATCACCTTTTCCAAACTTTAAACAATATTAAAAAAATCTTTACATAGATTTCCTAAGTGCCTATTGTTCCCCGGTCAATGGGCTGATTTTTGGTTGCCCTTGCTGAGAAAAGTGTCATCTTTAGATTTGAAAGCATTATGGTTAGTGATCCCGACATTATCCGATTTTTTACACTAACTACCAATAAGTATTTGGACGCCTATGCAAATGTCGATATCTGCGGTCCTAAGGTAGGTCATGGCCTCCGCCGGTATTTATCGTGTAGGAAACAGCATCAGCTTTAGTCGCATGCAAGATGCCTCGCAGTTCGGAGCTCTCTGATTTCGAGAAAAGTTTTATTTTCGGGTATCACAAATGTGGCCGATCCTTAAGGAAAATTATTCGCTATCTGAAGTACCCAAAATCGACAGTGACCTATGTGATTAAGAAGTGGAAGGTGAGCGGTCATTGTCGGAATGTGCCCCGAGTCGGCAGACCCAAGAAACTGGAAGATAGAGACCGACGAGTGCTGTCCAGAGAAATTCGGAAGAACCGCATCCAACCGATGGCCCTCATCCGCGAGGAGTTTCAACATTCATCCGGGAGTATTGTTTCATATAATACCATCCTTAAGGAAGCACCTCTGCTTGGTTTTCATGGTCGTGCTGCTGCCCGTAAGCCTTTGATCACAAAGTCTAACCGCGCTGCTCGGTTAATGTAGTGCCAAGCACATCGAAGTTGGACCGTAGATCAGTGGAAACAAGTTCTTTGGAGTGACGAATCAAGGTTCACCCTTTACCATTCGGATGGCAGGATCTGGGTCTGGCGTCTACTTGGAGAACGTCTCCTGCCAGAATGCATTGTGCCAACAGTCAAGTTCGGCGGAGGTGGAATTATGGTCTGGGGGTGTTTCTCTTGGTATGGGCAGGGACCCTTGTCCCCATTCATGGTAAGCTCAACTCCGATGCCTACTGTACTATTTTGGATGACAATGTGCTTCCTACGTTGTGGTAGTTTTACGGGTTGGACCCCTGTTACTTTCAGGACGACAATGCCAGTTGTCATGTTTCGACGTTAACCAAAGCTTGGTATGGTGCCAATGGAGTTCATCGAATGGACTGTCCTGTCCAGAGCCCAGACCTGAACTCGATCGAGAATCTCTGGGACGAGTTGCATCGCCGAATTCAGGGGTGCACTCCCCGTGCAAAATCGGTGAAGGAACTTCTATGCCTTCTCCAAGCTGAGTGGAAGAAAATACCACTAGCTGTCATACAAAGACTTGTGGAAAGTATGCTCCGGAGGGTTCACGCTGTAATTGCCTCTCGTGGAGGCTCCACCAACTATTGATTTTGAATAAAGTTAGTTTTTCTTTTCTATCACAGGTGTCCAAATACTTATTGGTAGTCAGTGTATTTTGATTTTTTAATTTATTGCAAATTTTTCTTTGCTAGAATACCTGCAAAAGCAGATTATTCTTATTAGTTAATCCGGAGAAATGATTCGCTGAGACAGGGATCGTTAACACTGAGTCTATTTATAAAAAAATGTTCCGGATGGTTTTATTTTCATAAGCGGCGTATTTTTTAATGCGTTACTCGTTTAAACGGAGTTTAAAATACATAACTTATGTTTAAGTGTGGTACACAAATAATATAAATGTGGGAGGTAGACCACATTTTGTTTGAAATAAATGCATTTTTATAACAAAGGAGGGATAAGAAGTGTAACGTATTACACTTTGGTTGGCAAAAGTAAAGGCATTTTTATTACAATATGTAATACGTGACAAGCGGAAGGGAGAGTGTTGTGCAGTGTGACATTTTTTAACAGATGGGGGAGGGGTGACAAATATAAAATCGACGACCATTTATGGACAGTTCCTTACTCGGGCTGTGGTGACCTAATCGGTAAGGCATCGGACTTGTGACCGGAGGTTTGATCCTAGCCGGTCGAAGATCCACCGTCTTCATTAATGGTGACTGGACAATGTTAAGTATACTCGTGGTCGCAAGGTCCTCCAACTGAAACGATACTTCCGGAGGTGCTGGACCAGGGATTGGATCTGGAACAAAAAATTAGAGCTGTCTTCAGGGTCCCATTCAACCGATTAAACCACAAATTGTTCTAGGTACGGGGACCCTGGAGTGAAAAGAGAAAAGTCCCTTACTTCCTTTTTTACTTTACTTTTATCGTGTTCGTGGGATGGCACTATAAATATCCGGTATTTTATAAGAACCAGTGCCACCTATGATGACACTGGTTAACTGCCTGATTTGGAATTAATAATTTTTACATCCATTTCAATTTGCTGTCAATGACAAATAATGAAATCAAATATATTTGTTTAATGATTTCGATATGTTTACCCGTTCCAGCACTTCTATCTAAACCACCATTGGGTTGAGTTGTTTATAGGATCGATGTCGCTCTGCTCCGGAGAGAACACACCAAATGGGGACTAATTTTCGGAATAAAACCACCAGGGGAGATAAAGGCGAATCAATCCTTCATTGTTTACCATCTCATTTCGAGCTCAAATATTTCTCTCTGCTTTAATCACATTCCTCCATTTGGTGGATGTGTCCTCATCGCTATCTAAATAAATTTGAAAATTTTCTGGAGAGGTTTTCGGAAATCATCTACAAACAGCCAGCGGGCGCACATTTTCGACTAATTGGGTGATGTATGAGTATGGGGCAATTCTTCATGGAGACGCCCGTTAATGTGCCATTCATGTCTTCCATTTCTGACAACAGCTTAATTAAGTTGCAGTTGTTTGCGATTTTCTTGTATAGCAGTTAGATAAAGGAGGCTCTTGTAAATTTTAGTTGCAGAAAAGGCTAATTGTGGCGTGCTTGGTTACTGCACTAGTGATGTTTCAATCATTTAATCGATTAACCGGAAGTTTTCCATTAATTGAGTCATTTCAGAAATTGAGTCGTATGCCAATCCTTGGCAAAAAACCGAGAAGTAATCGACTTTCATTAAACTCTTGAAATAAAATAATTGATTTGAGTATTTTTTACAATGATCGATTAAACAAAGCCTTTCTATTAATTGAGTCATTTCAGAAAATGATTAACAATAAGCAACGGAAAATCATAGAAACAATCGGTTTCTTTCCAAAAAGGTTAAATGAAATAATTCGTTTAATTATTTTCAGTAATGTACATCCAAACTGTAAAAGTAACCAAAATCAAATTCTTAGTGAAATTTGTCTCTCAATTGGATGTTATGTAAGACGATCCATCGACGAAAATAATAATTCCAGCGACACTTTTTTTTATAGAATATTCTGCACTTTAAATATTGGTGAAGTAAATTTTCAGAAAATTTTATTAAAATGTTCTGATGATCTCTAAAAAAATTTATTTTTAATATATGATCAATTTTGCTCACATCATTCAGATTAGGAGTCTACAACTTTCAAATATTTACAAAACTTGATAGAAGAATTTTTAGAAGAGCCAGCTCATTTTTGTTTACTAAAATTGTGTGAGAAATGTAACCATACATATATATTTAAATTTTTTTAGATAAAATTTTCCTGAAAACAAAAATGGCTCTCATCCTATTCAGCTCCTTTTCAACTCTCACTAACTTATTTAAAACGTAAACTATTGCACTTAGTTTGGTCGTCACTTTTTAAAGTTTCAAAAGTTTACATTGACTAAAAATAAATTATACGAACAAGATAACCATTAAGTGTGCTGTTGCAAAATTCACAATTAAGATTACGCTCGATTTCTTGTTTTGTAGAGAAAATAATTTTTTAAAATAATTTTCAGGCTACGGACAGTGTTTTTGACACAGATATTCGATTTTTTAACGTCATGTTTTCTGGTTATTATACAATGGAGTTAGTGTTATAATTTAGGGAATTGAATATTTTTAGATATTTTATAACTTCTTTGTAGATCTTTTATAACTGATTTTGTTATTGTTGTCATGCGCCAGCCAGGCCGGGATGCGCTGCTTCATTTTTCGAACTGTACCGTAATTTAGTGTGAAGTCTGACTTCTACAGCACACACCTGCCATAAGGTTTATAGGGTAGGCAACCATTCACAGCACAATACATTCACTCAAAGGACGATGAGAAGAGATAGAAAGTACATCCATGCCCGAGCCGAATTTCCCTTGCGTTCTTATTTACTGTATCTTTAAAAGGAGTTTCATTGCTTAAAATTTCAAAATTACACTCATTAAAATTAAGCGGAACAGTTTCGCAGATGAAACTTTCAAACTAATCACATGAAAATTCTATTCTTGATGTTTAAAAAAAATACATGTTTTTTACTCCCGTAAATTACGCTTTTCCATGTTATTTACTACAGGCGAAGAATTTTCGCCAAAAATGTGCTCATACACAGTTTGCTGCCTGGAACCACGCTCAAGTCTCGTTCCTATGTTTGAGATCACAAGAGCTCACAGATGGCATTATCGAACGAGCAGTTAGTAAAAGGTGAAGGTCATACGAGAAAGAGCAACTTTGTTTACCCACCCTCTTTTCGTTTACAAGCCTGCTTTAGAAATAAACAGCTGGGGATGGGGGGGGGGGGGGATGGGGTTTGCGAAAGTATGTTTTCAGTCAGGGTAAACTCATGTTCCGCTTGTTATCAAGATCGCGTAAAAAAGTGTTTGTATCTTAGTTTCAGAATAAATTTTGTGTAATACCAGTTTTTAAAACAAGTTAGTTAGACCATCTATTTATTAGGTATTTCAGACGCAAGCTGTTACAGGGTTCCCAAGTTTTTCTGATTTGTGGCACCCTTTAAAGAATTTTAATTTTCTTACGGCACCCTAGTCTATTCTATACATATACAGTATAACTTTGATTTAATAATACCCTATTTAACGATGTCCTCAATTTAAGGATACATTTCACTGGTCCGTATTAGACTGCGTTGAGTGTCTATGTTCCTCGATTTAACGATAGCTATGATTTAACGATTACTTTTTCCAGTCTCTTGATAATCGTTAAATCGGGGTTATACTGATTGAATACCATAGATTGATACTATGCACAGGGTTGGCAAAAACCCGGGTTTTTTTAAAAAGCCCATGGACCCAGGGTTTTTTGGGTTTTTTTAAATAAAACCCAAAAAAACCCAACTAAAGCTGGGTTTTTTAAAAGAAATGTGGTTTTTTTTGTCTTTTTTTAGGGAAAATGTAGGGTACTTGTAGCATATTGTAGCGTAAGTATATGAACAAAGCACAAGAATTGTCTTGGGGTAAAAAAAGCTGGAAAACTAGTTAAAATTCAGCGTTTTCTGAAGAAGAGTATGAAAGACGACGAAACCCAAGAATGGTGAAGTTTCAGATTTTTTAGTTTCCATGATTACCAACAGTTAAGGCAAAATTACTTCTTGAGTGATAAAATCTATTGTTCGTTTTTAATTACTACTTTTTTTTTTTGCATTTTACTTTATTGTATTTCATTTTTTTATGCAAAACTACTGTAGAACCTCAAGTAGTTTAAATCCCTATTTACTGAATTCCAGCTTAATCAAGACATTTCTTTGAATTTTATGTTGCCTGTTTTTCTATTTCTGTGTACAGATTAAGAAATATTAAACTTTTTTGTAAGATAATGAAAATACTGTACATCCTATTCTGTTTTCTGTCCGACCATTTGTAAAACCTGTTAATTTCTAAAAAAAAATATAACTTGTTAATTCGAAATTTGTGACGTGTCGGGTTGCAGAAAATAATTCACATGAAAGCCTTTTAGCTAGAGTAGTTTCCTCTGTACAATCTACAAATATTGAGAAAACCAGACGTGACAGGACTTAGTCAAGATAATTTGAGTTATTTATTGACCAGTTAAAGATAAAAGTTAAATATATATATTTTAAATCTTTGAAGTATTTTTAATGCCGTTAAGAGTTAAGAAATACTATTAAAGTTCAAAATTCATTTTTTATGTCCATTGTCTGTGGTGAAGAACAAATAAAATAGAAGTTTAAATTGTAAAAGTATTTAAATTAATTACTTTTTTAAAAAAACTTCTCAAAAAATTTAAAAAAACCCAAAAGTGGGCTAAATAATGGGTTTTTTTAAATGGGTTTTTTCAAAAAAACCCATTGGGTCCAACCCAATTGGGTCCAATCCGGCCAACCCTGCCATGCACACTTCGCATCACCCACTTTGGGTACACTTGATTTTTTAGATTACAGTGCTGGTCAAATTATTAGACTAAGACTGTTTTAAAAGCAAATTCTTTATTGATTACATAACTATAGACACATTAACGAACAGTGAAATAATTATCTAATATTTAGTATGCATTCCCTTGTTCTTGATGAGCATTTTAAGTCTTTTTGGCATACTTTTCACAAGGTTTACACCATTTCTTAACTTTTTAAAAAAGGAGGTAAAAAATTGTTTATACTCACTATTATATATACTCACATACACATACTCACTAATTACCTAAAACTAACTTTAAATATAACAGAACACACTAATAAAAAGAACTAGTGAACTGTTTAGGCTGATTGAGGTTATGTTTCTGGTAGGTAGATAAACAAAGAACATAAACAAAGCAGACAGTGCTGCCACCTGCAAACATTAAATTATGCTAAAATAACGTAACAATCAGTGTACAGTATGTACTGTACTTTAACAGTAAAATAAATAGTATTTTAGTACAAATAGTGTACAAAAAACAAGAAACAAAAACTCTTTAGTCTAATAATTTGGCCAGCAGTGTATAATTACATGTAAGAACGTGATAAACAAAAAAAAAAAAAAAAAAAGAGAGGAGGAGAGAGGAAACATAACTCTGAAGCAAAAAAAATAACTTGATGAGGTCTAATGATAAGAAACTGTTACGGTTCAACCAAAGCTCTTGGCTGAACACTTGCGAATAAGGAGGAGGGGAAAAGCTTTATATTGACTCAAATATGTGCTGTAGTGAAAAGTGTGTTATGATTTTAGCTGAAAAGCACCTAGCATGACAGTTGGGGAAGTTCCAAGTGGCAATCGATGTCAGCCAGTTCGGTTAACCTCACTAGCATACTGCAAAAGAAATATTTATCAATGATGTGCTCGAATGGAGTATTTTCTGAATGTACTCTAAGCGAGAAATACAATTTTTAAAATATGCTTTAAAATTTATGGATAAATTCATTAACTGTTATTGACATTCATCTAACATAAAGTTTACGATCGACCGTCAAGGTATGACGGGTGAAATTTGCTCCTACGTTTGACCGAATCAATTGCTTGTTTGGTGATACTTTGATAGTTGAAATTACTGACTGAATCCCAAGCTCCAGTGAGTTAACCCTTAACTGCAGTAGATAGTGTTCATTGTGGATCACTTTTCCGTTTCTTCCTTCCCCTAAAATGACAGTCTTACCTGTAAAACAGTTAAATTACCGGATCCAGTTAGGCCTTGTAAAAATAAAACATTTCCCTGGATGTTAAACGTTACCAAAAAATATTGTCAAATTATCATGGCGAGGCGCGAGTTTAATTGTTGATGGACGTCAGCTTTACTCGATCATTCTCTGTTATATATATGACTATTCAGGTGCTTTTAAAATGATTAATGTTATTCTAAATGTCCATAGAATTTCGCTCTTTCTTTTTTGATAAGTAATTTTTGTAATAATTTTATGAAATTTCATATGTAAATTATATCAAGATATGAATGTGAAATATAATTGTGGGTCTTCTAAAATATTTTTTTAGTTAATTTTTAAAACAAAACTGTCAGTTGGTTTATTTATTTAGAGAGCGATATTAAAAGTAGGAGCCAAACATGTACAAAACAACACAATACATTTATTTAAAACCAACTAATAATTTAAACATTTGGAAAACGACTGTACGTGCATCACTTTTGCGTGCGGTTCACAGTTACATCTAACATCCCCCCTTTTAAGATAATAAGTTATTTGAAATTTTAAGTACAAAAGCAAAATAAGATTAAGTTACGTAATCTTTTAAATAAGCAGGACGCCTTGATATTTGTCCACTTCTGGTTCGAATACAGTTATCATTGTTCACAGTTGTTCTATTGCTGACATCAGTGTGAGTATCTCCATCATCATTAAGGCTGCTGTTATTATCAGGAATGTCATTGATATTATCATTTGATGCGGAAATATTTTGATATGTTTGTTCTTTAAACTGCAAATTTACTTTCCTGATGTCTCTACGGTTTCTTCTTAACGTTTTACCATAACTATTTTTAACTATATAGGATCTTGGAACAGATTTTAACTTCTGTACTATTTGAGCTGGTTCCCAAGTCTTATTTGCGTAATTTCTTATTGTCACATTATCTCCTGCTTTGAGATCTTGTAGCGAATGAGCATTTTTGTCGTAATAAAACTTCTGCTTATTCTGTCTGTGAACTAATTTTTCTCTTATATTACTGAAAAGCTTTGCGTTTAATAATTTACTGGTTATGGGTAACTTAGTTTTGAGCCTTCGGTTGAACATCATTTGAGCAGGAGAGAGATCTATACCTGCAATGGGGGTATTTCGGTACTCCATTAAACCTACATGATAATCTTTGCTATCCTCCTTTGCTTTTCTGAATAAAGATTTGACTATTCCTACTCCTCTTTCCACCATACCATTACTAGGTGAATAGTGTGGACTTATGAAAATGTATTCAAAATCCCATTCTTTGGCAAATTGCTTGTATAAGTAGCTATTAAATGGAATGTTATCTGAGACTACTTTATCTGGAACACCGAATTTTGCGAAAATAGACTTCAGCTTGTCAATAACTTCATTTGCAGACTTATCATTAAGTTCACAAACTTCCAACCACTTTGAATAATAGTCAATCAAAACTAAGAAAGACTTGTTTCCAAAACTCATCAAATCAGCACCAACTTTTTCAAATGGTCTGTAAGAAATATCGTGAGGATGAAGTGGCTCTTTTAGTCTACCCTGTAGTTGTGGTACCCGTCTAGGAGGATGTACAACTGGAATAGCATCATCTTTTAAAACAATCTTGTATGGTTCATCAGGGAATTTACCATTTAAACTGAATACACTCTTAAATTGGTCGATAACCTGTTGTTTACTTTCAATTTTCATTACGTCAACTCTTTCAATTAACATTAACTTACTACATGCATCTAATCCTAAAATAGGTTTTGACTCAAAATTCACAATGTAAAATTCTAGTTCAATGTCTCTAAGCTTATCTGTAGAGCATTTAAATAAAGCAATTCCTTCTGGAATAATTTTATGATTCCCATATGACAGTAGAGTAACGCTCGTTGGCTTAAGATCTTGTTTCCTTACTAGGCTTCTAATTTCCCTATAAGAAATTATATTGACATCAGATCCAGTATCAAGCTTAAAATTCATACTTAAACTTTTCTTATCATTTGATAAAATTACATTCTTATTCCATGAATTTGTCTCTTTTACTTTGGCGGAGTGAACTGAATCAATAAAAACACTAAGTTCGCTTTGTTGTTTAATCTCGTCAACTTTTCTTCCATGTGATTGGCAACCAATAGCAAAATGGTTTTCCTTTTTACATTTGGCGCATTTCTTTCCATATGCCGGACACTGTCTCGCTTTATGACGTCTTCCGCATTTCTTGCAATCAAACTCAGCATTTTGTGACGATTTAACAGGCATATTTTTCTTAGTAAACTTTTTCCGCTGGACGACATCCACGCTAGTTTCATTAAATATCGGTGCTTCAGCGCCTTTCATCAACCTTAAATGCTCTTGGCTCGTTTCTGCTGCGCGGACAAATTTAGCTGCTTTGATTAGAGTTAGGCTTGGCTCCCTTAACAATCTTTCTTTAAGTCCTTGGTCACGTATCCCAAGTACAATCCTGTCACGGATTAGTCCATCTGTTTGTTCTTCAAATTCACAAGTCGACGCTAAGGTTTTCAACTGAATTAAATAGTCATCGAATAACTGTCCCTCTTTTTGGCTGCATGAAAAAAACTTGTAGCGTTCAAAAACTACGTTCTGCTTTGGCGAGCAATAGTCCTCAAATTTTGCAATAACATCTTCGTAATTATCACTTTTTGAAGAATCGCCGTCAAAATTGAACGTGTTAAATATTTCTAAGCCTTGATTTCCCAATAAATTCAACAAAATGGCGATTTTCGTTTTGTCGGATTTGGCGTCTTTTTCTGTCGCTACCAAGTAATTTTCTAACTGTTGTTTCCACTTTTTCCATGATTCTTTTAAATTTCCTGATGAGAAATTAAGTTCTCCAGGAGCACGGAACGAATCCATTTTTAATTGTGGTTGATTACTTCTTAACAAAATTTATCCACTGTAGGATCTTCAACGTTTAATAATTTTCTTCGTGAAAATTAAACGCTCATTTAAAGAAAACCAAAACGTCTCTAATGGTTTTGCAATCCACTTACTATATTGGTTTTAACTCCTGACACCATGTCAGTTGGTTTATTTATTTAGAGAGCGATATTAAAAGTAGGAGCCAAACATGTACAAAACAACACAATACATTTATTTAAAACCAACTAATAATTTAAACATTTGGAAAACGACTGTACGTGCATTACTATTGCGTGCGGTTCACAGTTACATCTAACAAAAAACTACTTTCAAATTAGATTAGTTTTTGCTATGTGAGAAAATTTTTAGTATTTCTACTCACATGATAAAACAAATGTTCCCCTCAAATTGAATTTTACTAATGTATTTTGTTTGAAAATGGGGTTTTGGTCCACGTATCAAATTTTTCTAGTTTTTAGCTGCAAACATTGCTGCAGTTAGGGGAGGATTTCCCCACAAAATATTTGGTTTATTGTTGAAAAATTAATGCAAATTTAACATAAATTGGTTTCAAACCATATTTTCTAATAACATAAATGTTTTTATTTATTTTTTTTAATTATTTTTTTTAATTAAAGCAGACATAATTAGTCTATACTGACCTTTTTTGGTCTTACAAAAAATAATCAAACATGATATCTACCCTATAAAAGAGGCACGTCTCCGCAACTATTTTTTCCCAACAGCACTGGGGACAAATGATTAACCTAAATGCTGCCTTTCGATTCCCGAAAAAAGAAGCCGTTTAAAGGGAGGTAGGGCACCATCAACTGATCCATACTCCCTTCATATAACGCTATCGAATTTCATGTGAAAAACCACTATTACAGTTGTTTGCCCCTCCACACTTCGGAAGAGATGTCGATAACAATAAAAATCGGAAAAGGCGGTAAAAAACGTGACAAAAAAAAGTTTTTTAATTCTTTTGTATCTCATTTTGTGCTGCCTAGCGCCCTATAAACTATTGGAACGAAAACTGCCATAAATGTGAAGCCTTGACCGCCCTTTTGAATGATCGATGCAGGCCTGTTTCGGTGCGATTTATCCCCCAAACCACCCCCTCTTTCGTTTCTTTCGGGATCTTTCTTTTTTCGTTTCTTTCTCTGTCTGCTCTTGACAGCGGCACGCGAACTGACGCGCACGCGCAGGAACAATTTCACACGCGCTTCTAAAGGATCAATGGCGAATGTGTAAGTTTCGATAAAAAAATTTCTGGCTATGAACAAATAGTTTGATATTCGGCGCATAGAATAAACGACTAAAATTGCTCTCTTTTTACTAGCTATTTATACCGAAGAATTATAATAATACTAATTATCGTGATTATTGTTTTTATTATTGTCATTTTCATTATTATCATTATCATAATTATTATCATTATGATTTTAATTAGAGTTATTATTATTATTACTGTTATTATTGCTAGGAAATTTTTCGTCAAGGTATGTCGGATGACAATCTCTTCTACATTTGAACGAAGCCATTACCTATTTGGTGATATTTTGATAGTTGAAACTGTTACCATAACTCCAGTGGATGAACCCTAAACTCTAGTAGAATAGCGTTAAATGTTGATCATTTTTTCATTCCCCTGAAATTACAGTCTTACCTGTAAAACAGTTAAATTACCGGATCGAATTTAGCCTTGTCACAATAAAGCCTTTTCCTGCATGTTAAACATTACCAAAACATGTTATCAAATTATCATGCCGTAACGCGAGTTTCATTGTTGAAACTCGTTTGCTACTCGATCATTGGCTATTATGTATATGAGGACTATTCAGGACAACATTATGTAAGAAATAATTTCAAAATTTCAGGCTTGGATATCTTTTTTCTAAAAATTGTGATTTATAGATTTCAAAATGTTTTTTCCTTAAACTTTCGATTGAAGCTTAATTGGAAGAACAAATTTTAACCGTAGAATTAAAAAGCATATCGTGAATACGGGCTACTTCGGCGAACTTTGTTCATAATTTCCCATGGATTTTGTTATTACTACTCCTATTTTCTGACCTATAGTATTTTTTTTTACGCATCTAGAGTACTCTTGATTTAATTTCTGAATAGTTATCTTTTTTTTTCGAAGTGTTATTATTCTTTTTAGTTTATAATTTGGGCCAATGTTTCCCTTGCTTTTGGTTGACTTTGGCCCAAGCTGGTTTTCCCTATTTAAAACCATTGTAACTAATTAGAGCCAAAGGAAGACTTATCAATTTATTTGAAAGAAAAATACATTTTGTACCAAGTTTGCGTCGCACAAATTTATTTTAAGGAAGATGATTTTTTTAAATATGTGTGTAGGCTTAGTTATTGTTTTACTCATTGTTGACAGAGAAAACTCATATTTTCAATAGTTTTGGAGGTTGAATAATTTTATCAACAGAACAACGTTTGAAGCAGTGAGAAACAAAAGGAATGTAAGTGGACTGTTTAATGCTTCGAGTAAAACGCTTTTAAAATTCAGATCCTAGGTAGGCGTTCATTAAAAAAAAAAATTCTAAATCATGCTGTACAACAGCAGCTAGTAGAGCGCTACAATTACTATATCTTGCCCATTTGTACTGGTTATCTCCAAATTTTTAATTTTGTCAGTTCTACCCTTTCCTTCTCACTGCCTTATTTGTAAAACAAAAACTCTTATTTATTTGTCGGTCACTTCCAAAACTTGCTGATGCGTTCCACCCGCACTTAACAACAGCTCCTTCTTCTCTCACATCGACAACTACTATCCCTTTAAACCTGAGCCTATTCTATTCTATAGAAAATTCCCTTAATTTTCAACAAATTTTTGCTGATATTTTCTTTGATCATTTAGTTTACTTCAAATATTTACTTCGCCTTTATTACTGTTAAACATTCTTAGTTTGCTGAATTTGTCATAAAAATCCATCGTTCAGCGCTTTGTTTTGAAGCTTAGCACTTATAATGAAATATTTCTCCAAATTAGTTCATCAAGGGAAGAAGAGAAAGTTACAGTGTGTGCCATATAAGAGCTTATAATTAATTTGAATATACACTCAAACCTGTTTTTGTGCGGCCTTTTTTTTTTTTTTTTGGTGCTATTTGTTATTTATTAATTTATTTATTTTTGTACTTTTTTTTAAGCGGTATATTAAAACTTCAATCTGATCGGGATTCAATTGACGAAATTATTTTTAAAACGAAGGCGTGGTAGTATCTTCAAATGACGACAGGGGCATCCCGAGGGGAAGTCACTGTGACCTCCCGAAAATGTCCTTATTCGAAAGCTTTTGTCCGACTACTCGACAAAAGTTATCATCACTTGGTTATTTTCTATGTGAGACTTTTTTTATACGGTCCCTATCCACCGCATGAAAAAAAAGTTAACTATGTTGTGAAAACAACTTTTCAAAGCTACTCTTGAAGTTTCAAAGAATTTTTTTATGCGAATATTTTTAATACGGTCCCTATCCACCGCATAAAAAGATGCTTGGAATAAAAGAGCTAAATTTTAAATGCGTTCACAACTGGGGGAAAATTAAACCTCTCTAGCACTGTTAAATGGAACTAAAATGTTTTTCTCCGTTTAATCGCGACAACGGCTGTAGTCTGTTACTGTTAACTCTCGAAACACGATACCACTTACAAAGGGTGAGTGAGGTCACAGCAATTTTCAAAGTGGACTGAGGAAAATGCGTTAAAAAGGAAGCTTTATTAACTAAATGTGTTTCAAGGAAGTATCTTTATCTTTTCGTCCTGCTTTGACTAATTTAGGTGACGGACATATGGATGTTAGACGTAATGTTCGTTACTTGAACCATAAAGGGTTTTATTTTTTAAATGCGAATTAAAATAGATACCTTTAACATGAATAGTGCTAAGCGAGTATTTGCCTATTTCGAACCATGTTAATGATCATTCGATTTTTGTAAAACTAAACTTGATTCTCACATGCTATGGAGAAAGTAGAATTGAGAGTAGTTCATTTTTAGTTTTTTTTTTCTATGCTAACCAAGCGTTGTTTGCAACACTGAAAATTATTCAAAATTTCTAGCTTTGACTGATATGAAATCAGCTGAAAAAGATTTGTTTGGTTTCAGTCGAACAAAGTTATAGTTTGATATTTCAATTCGTTTGTAATACAACCGAAGAAGTTTAGAGTCTCATTCTAATTGGTGTAAAATTAGTTACCGAGGATTAATAACTTTTCTTTAATTACACAAAAGATTAGTACGGTGTTGTGCTACTAGCAGCGATTTTCCAAATTTCGGTTTAACTTTTACCGTTTGTGTACACTAAACTGGCAGTAATGTATAGTCTCTGACAAGGTACTGGACCTTGGACAAGCTCAGTTATTTTTATGTGGGTAGAGATGATATTCTTATATTGGTACAACTCCAATAACTATGGTTTTCAAAGAAAACTGACTTTTCTTGCCCCTATTTCAATCGTCACCTTGCAAATGCCAGACTGAAGTATGGCCCTTATACCTTGATTTTGGACGAGTTCATTTATGTTTATGGTGAAAAAGGAGAAATGCTTACATTACAGTCAACTCTCGATAATTCGAAACCTAATAACTCAAATATTCCCTTATCTCACAATATTTTCATCGGGTCCTAAACTCTGGAGAAGACTGGGAACTTCCCATAACTCGAACTACCAAAAACTCGAAGGGTTTAGCTAGTCTCTTGGTATTTCGAGCTATCGAGAGTTGACTGAACGCCAGTACAGTCGACTGTCGCTACAACGCGATTCAACTTATACGAAATTGCTATAACATGAGTTTTTTTTTTTTTTTTACAAGTAACGAATTTTAGAGGCAACTCCTCCCCTGCAACACGAAAATTTTCATAATGAAGTTACGGTACTTAAGTATAATCAATTTTGGTATTGGCTACCAAAATTGATTACATCCCTTTAGCATCATTGATAGCGGTAGTTCCAACACCGTACTAGTTCTACATTGCTTTGTTAGTGTATCAAGTAACCACTCAGCATTTTTCATTTATTTTTTTCACTCTAAATATCAAAGTTGATAAAATAAAATAACACTTAGAGTGTACTATTTTATTTAAAGTTTGTGAAGATGGAAATAAAAAGAAAGTTTCTGACAATTAAGGAAAAGGTTAAAATTATCAATTTGCTTGAACAACTAAGGTATCACGACAATTAAGTACGAGTGAATCTTCCATAGTTCATATAGTCAAAAAAAGAAAATCCGTAAAAAATCAATAAAATCAACGTAATAAGAGAGAAAAGGCGATGCAACTGTATTCAAAAATTTATTAGATAAGACTAACGACCTGAGATCACCTAGCACAAATCGTCATCATCTTCATTTTTTAAGTCATAAATATTATGTATCTATTGTACAGTACTATTATAGTACAGCATTTTATTTTTACTACATACTGTACTGTATGTCCCGTATTGATTTATTTTGTGTCTCCCTCCCATTGATCAGTGATTTGATTTTGTGCATCTGAACAGTATTTTATGTTTAATAAAACAGTTTTTTTTTTCAATACTGTAAAAGTTCAGTTTCATGTGCAAGAAACGGTAATGTATACTTAAGGAATGGTTTGAGGCAGTTTTAAGGGTGTTTATAAGCGTCTAAAAGAATTGAATATGTTTCTAAAAAATCCTATACATATTCTTTTCCACAACGCGAAATTTCGACTTACGCGAGGGATCTTGGAACGCATAAGTCAGAATTCGACTGTATTCGTTATTGGCAAAGCGAACCGTCTTTCGTCACCCCTATTTTAACAACTGGAATTCTTGAATCCTTAGCCCATTGAAAGCCAGACTGCAGTCTCTCACTCTAGTTATTGTATAATTAATCCGAAAGGCTGTTGATTTCTCAATCTCTGTCTATTTTCATGGGTTTCTTAGTTTCTAATCACGACAGAAGACTGAATAAATTAAGTAACTTACTGTAGCTACATGGCTTAGATGCATCAGTAGCAACTCAATCATGTTGGTTGCCGCATGAAAAATGTTAAGGTATCTTGCATTGCTTCATGTAAAGATAAGTTGTAACTTCGTTTTCCACCCTTCATATTAACGATCTATGGCCATTCCTCGACAATTCCATTTAATTCTGTAGCTGTCGACACCGCATCTCCCATTCCAATCCCAGGCATATCCAAGCCGCTAACAGCCCCCTATGTACACCCTTCTGCTCGCTAACTGCTACGTCATAAATCTAAAAGACAATTTACCGGCCGCTTCCCTTAACCCTGACGTATAACTGTGCTAACATTCCGACGCATTACTGCAACTGTGCATATATACCCGTATATATAACCACGTGCCCCCCCCCCCCCCCCCCCCCCCCCCCCCCCCCCCCCCCCCCCCCCCCCCCACCACCTTCATACCGTAAATGACACGCTTCTGACGGTTCGGAAAATTAACTGTTACGCCGGGCTGTCCTCTGTGCCAACGCCATTACCTCGTAGGGCACATTCCACCTGCCAAAAGCGGAGACTTGTCTAATGTTCAGTGGAAGGGGTTAGGGGTGCCCCAGAAAGATGGGAGAGGGGGGGGGGGGGTCTTCGGAACAGTTCGTTATTCTAAAGGTCCTGTGAGGATGGCTAATATTGGATCTCTGTCCTCTTAGATTTACGGTTTGGTTGCCGCGGTTGTGTAATTAAAGTCCGATATTAGTTCGCAGCTCTGCGCAAGGGTCCCGTTCGGATGAAGGATAACTGGCATTAGTTGCATTCGACGCTGCTGGGGTAGCTTAAACTGCACTTTAAACGCGTTTAAGCTGAATAAAAGCAGAAATTATTTAGCAATGAAAATTAATGCTTAGTAGAAATGAATAAAATTTGAAGACCTTTATTTTGAATAGTTTGATTCTATAACTCTTATTTTCTAATAATACTAGAGAAACAATCAATATCGAATACATAATGCAGGCGACAGCAAGAACTTAAAATCTTCAAACTGTTTTGCACCTAAACCACATGAACTTAATGCTCGTTTGAGATCTAACTCCTACTCCCTAATATTTTAAAACTCTACTCTCATGTAAACACATTGTAGGGTCTGGTGGGGTAAAGTGGTCATAAAATCGTAGGTTTTCAACTTAGGTGGATAATAAATGCAACAAATTCTTTAAACTCTTCAACTTTTTTTGTTGTTATTTTACATTGCATTATTAAAGAACACGGTACATTGAATTTTAGGAAGAAAAATATTGATTTTAGTAGTTTTATAGAACTTTCTTTTCCCTATGTTTTTATGACCACTTTACCCCATGGGGTGGGGGAAAGTGGTCATAGCATGGGGTAAAGTGGTCATAGTTAAAAATAGTAGCAAAACCATTATAAAGGACCCTAATACTTGTATATTTCAGTTGTTTTTATAATTACAAGTATATTCACGAGTACTTGCGTGTGTACACGAATATATACGTGTCGTGTTATACACGAGTAAACACGTTCCTATATGAGTAGATACATGTATACATCAGATACATGCATGCACGTGCCTACTCAAGTATATACGTGTATGTACGAGTATATAAGCATGTATACTTGATTACCTACGGGATGTATACGTGTCTACATGAGTACATACGTGTCAAATGTATATACGCGTCACGTATATGTACGTGTCACGTGTATATACGAGTATATACGCGTATAAACGAACATCATATGCGCGCATGCACTTGTATCTCGAGAAAATACGTGCATACTTGAGTATATATGTGTATAGTAGACGTATATACACATATATAAGTGTACATGCATGCATATACGGGTATAAACGAGTTAATTCATGGGTACATCCAGTGCGTCTTTGTACGTGTCTACTTACGTATATATAATATGGAAGCACGAGTATATACACATGTACACGTGTACACACGATTATATACCTGTATAGACGTATATACGTACATTAACGTGTATACACCAGTACATGTATCTATCCCGTGAGATGGAACCTAAGGCCTACGGCTAAGAGGTGGGGTGTGTGCGGAGAAAAGTACATGTATCTATACACTAGAATATATGCTTATATACATGTCGGCCTACAGAGTGAATCTAAGCTCTTGGGCAAAAATCAAAGGGGTGTGAGAGGGTAGGATAGAAAGATAAGAGGAAGAAAGATACGAAGCGAGAATCATAAGGAAGTTATAATCACTGACGGGCTACATGCACACAAAGCCAGGAGGGAAAGCACGGCACAAATTTGTTGCACAAAGATGATTTTACCTAACATTTTAGTTTTTAAGAAATATTTAGAGCAGTTGTTGAAAGTTACGGTCCGTAGTAGCTCTAATACACGCATAGCAACAAAGGCGCAGCGGCTGATGAAAGTTTTTCAAAAGTCTCGTTATTGCAACAGAGAGGGATCTGCGAATGCGACGCAAGTATTACAGCTAAAGGCCGTAAATTTCATCAATCGCTTTAAAAACTTTCTTAAGTCCTAAAATATTGTGTAAAATTGTATTTGTGTAATATATATATATATATATATATATATATATATAGAAATTTGTGACTTTTTTTTGCATCCATCAATTTATCACTTTGCGTGCATGTAGCGCGTCAGCATTGTGTTTGTGACCATATGTTCCTTATTAACTCTTGCTTCTTCTCCTCTCCTCTAACATCTTTTATTAATTTGCCCAAGAATGTAAACTCAACCTGTACACTTTTATATCATATGCTTGTATGTAAGTGTCTACTCGAGTACGTACGCGTATATACGTGTCTACCTGAGTATATAAGTGTTCTTATATATACGAGTATAAGCGAGTATATACGTGTATAGTAGAATGTATAGCTGTGTGGATAAAAAATACTTGCAGATACCCATATATATATTGGCGCATTTATGTGAATACGTCTATGTACATGTCTACACGAGTATATATGCGTATATATACGCATATACTCGTATATTTAACCCCGTTGACTGTAAAAACAATACACATTGAGTAAAATTAATATTTAATTTGTATCTGCCTTATACCTAAAGATTAAGTGACATTAGAAGAACAATATTCGTTAAGCCTAATATTATGACCACTTTACCCCATCTTACTTAAATTGTTCTAAAAAATTATCTAAAATAGATTAAGCTAACTGCTAATGAGTAAGAGTTCTTGAGAAATGTAGGAAGCTACCTGTACAGTCAATCTGTTCCTAATTCTAACAAACAAAATTTCCCAAGGATGTTAAAATAGGTGTTTAGATTTTAAAATTTTTCATATTCACGCAAAATATTTTTTTTAACCAAATAAAATTTTTACAGTTGTAAAATTTTGTATTCAAAATGTAGTTTCTAACTACTTCACTCTAAAATAAAAGTTTCACATTCATTCGAACGTTTATTTCCAAGCTATAGCCATTTATTTGACGTATGACCACTTTACCCCATTGACCACTTTCCCCCACCAGACCCTATTTCTCAAATCTAGTTTGACAATTACTCCCAATCTGAGTGCAAGCTTAAAAATATACATGTATTAGTTTAATAAACGTTTTTTAGACCTTATTAATGCTAATTTTTATAGCGTATGAGATTTGACGACGGTCTTATTATCTACAACTATGTGACTGTTTGACACCCCGTATTAGGTTTTTTTTTATTGAACATAACTTGCAAGAATATATGTACAAAACGACTTTTAAAATTTGCCCTTGAGTAGATTGAAACAGTGGGTACAACTATAATTTTTTCCGGATTTGTGTTGGGGGGATGCGTAACAACCCACACATTAATAGGTGTGCATAAATTAGGAGCATATATATTAATGAACTGGAACTGGCAAAATAATGAGCCATGACTTTTTTTTTAATCCTGCGTCACTGTTATGCCAATAGTTAGAATGTTCGGCATTTTGACCAAAAGATTCGTGATAGACCCTAATCTTTTGATGCGGCCTAAATTGCCCGAACGTTTCCTTCTCTCTTCGGGTGGCTTGTACTGTACGACATTTTACAAAATGTATTTCAATTGCTAAGTGATCTTCATTTTTCAGAATTGGCATAAGTTGATCTAAACATTGCCCTCTCCCTCCCCCCTCCAAGTGGGTTCGAAGCTTCATGTCATTGCACACTCTCCAGCTGTTGTGTTCGAAGATGCTTTTGTAGAAGCTCCTGCTCTCCCTACTAGTTAAATATTTGCTTTCTGGTAATTAAAACCATTGTGCCATGGGGCTTACACTCGAATTCTGCGCAAAGCGACTGTTTGATTAATGTAGTTTCGTCTTTTTCTTCCGTTCCTGGGGCGAAAACTGTCTGCTGGCTTAATGGTTTTCCGATGAATGGTAGATGACTGATGTGCGCTCGGTCAATAAATCGCTTAATTATTAATGGAAGTCCTTTTATTTATGAAGCACCTGTTTCATTTGGCTCTCTTGGGAAATAAATACTAGTTTGATTGTTTGGTGGAGTTTTATTGCTTCTCTTTGTTCAGTTCGGCGTAATCGAGATGAAGCATAATCCATGGGTCACTGGCTCACCGAAAATTCGCCAACATTTATTTTGACTCTAAAGTAATTTATAACCATGAAAAGATAATTTTGAAAGTCGAGAATTGATATTGATTATAGGTGAATCGTTATTATATTTCTTTTTACCGAATTTAGGTCAAATCTTCATAATACGAAATTAACTGTTTCCCTGTGAACAATTCGTTGCTTTGAAAATACTACATAATACAGATAATAATGTTTAAGTCAGCAAGACTTTGGTGTAACTAGTGCTCTCATAATTGTGCTCCTGTTCTTAGAGTAAACTGGGATTTTGTAAACGGCGCAAGACTTTAAAAACATCTGAGAGAAAGATGCAAGTACAATTAAATTAAAGGTGCAACAGCAACTTCTGAAGACGCTAACACGAATAACACGTAATTTATTAGAAATTTTGAACTGTTCAAACATGAATAAACTAGAGATCTATTAGCAATGCCCGATTATGCAAGCATGAATTAGTTTAATGCCCGTCAGCAATGTCTGACGATGTAGGAATTACTCGTAATCTATTAAAGCTTGACCACGGAGAGATGGCGGAGAACCTTGAATCTAAAACTCATTTGTATTAATTGTAATTAGTAGAATCAGCCAGAAAGCGCCAAGTAGTAAGCGACACTTTTTTAGCTCTCTCTCTCTCGGATCCTATTACAAAATAATAACAAACAACCTATTATAAATGATACAAATGATGTTTTTTGCTTCAAAGTCATCCGCCATCTCTCCATAGTGAAGCTTTACTAATATTCAACTGTGCAAGCAATCCTATACTAGATATCCATCAGCAACTTTCGTATGTAAGCTCAAGTAAACTCATAATCCGTCAGCAACGTCAGACGATGCAAATACGAGTAATTCTAGATCTTTTCAAAATATTCAACTGTGGAAAGACGATAAAACTAGAGATAAGTTAATGATCAATTATGGAAAAACTAGTAACTTTTGATCAGTTAGTTAGCTAAGTCCGACCATGCAGAAAAGAGCAAATTCGTGACGACTCAGCAAACTGAAGATCACTGCAAATATGTTTGTAAAAATTTACAAATTCTCAAAATTTATTGAACAGTCTTTATCACTCTCTTTTGATGACAACTGTTTTATCGGATGCACAGAACTGTATTTTTGGCAACGAATGGGGTTTTAGCTTCCTAACTTGGTGGGAACTACCATCAAGGAGTGATAAGTTGCTTGACATAGTATGGCAGCTACAATCAAAATGAATAACTGGCGCAGACTATTGTTTAGTTCCAAGGCAGGGCTAAGGTAAAACTACATGCAATTGTCTTACAGTCTGGTAATGCCATCCAAATATTTCAGTTTCGTCCTTGTTATGGACTCATTAGTCTGGAATAGGGAATAACCGAACTGAAGGCAGATGTCGTTTCATTGAAGCTGAGAGTTCCAACAACTCTTACCGGTTTGGGCGTTAACTTAGTGTTTAATACCAAAGCTTTGCCTTCAGTTTACGCGTTTAACTGCGCCATGTATGCAGATTCTCGCTGGTGAGATAAATTAACTTTATCTTCTAGCTTATTGACTCTCCCAGTTTCAGTCAGATGACATCTGCCTCCAGCTCGGTTATTCCCTATTCCATTCCGACGAGTCCATGACAAGCATGAAACTGCAGACCGGATAGGATAACCTGGCTGTCGTTATAGTGCATTATTGTTTAGTTTGACTATGTTTAAATCTAGCGGTAAATATGGAGGAAAAATATCAACCATTGGTGGCCTTATTTGTGCAGGCCCGGATGTGCGTCCCCGTAGACTTTGCAGTGTGGGAAGGCTCACGTTCTTAAGGGGCTCAACTGCCTAAGAAATTGAAAAAAAACTAGCATTAAGACTTATTAATGTTGCAAATATACACTGCTGTCCTCTGCGGAAGGAACCTACAGATTTTGTTGCAGGGGGGGGGGGGGGCTGAACTGAGGGAGGGGGGGGGGGGCAAATTTATAGTTCCGGGCCTGTTTGTTACATTTACATCTAACAAATTATTATATTTACCTTTACATCTAACAAACATAAAATTAAAATACAATTTCATGTATTAACTGAAAGAGTCATGCGTCTAATTAAATAACATTTAGAGCACAGAAATGATTTTTATCCCGCTAACCAACAAATGACAATTAGGCAGTCCTTTCATATTCGGTACAAGGGAAATTACTTCGTGTCTCAGCTTCCCTTTAATGCTCTCGAAATGCGAGTTTTGTGAGCGATAACTGCCGATAAGAATGCACTTCGTGTCTCATCCGTCGAGACAGTGTTTTAGAATTGAGCACTAATTCCGTAGGGATTAAAACCTTTAGGCGAAAAGGCCTCCCCGAACAGTTAAATGTAAATTAATTGCGAGCCGGATCTCGAGAAAACTGCTTTCTGAGTTACGTGTGTGATTTCTTTGAAATGCTGTAGCTATTAGGTAGCATCTGTGTACGAAGAACATTTTTGTGATGTTTCTAAAGGGCATAGTCTATTACATGAGTTAAGTAAGCGAAAGATTTTTCTTTTTCTCTTTTTTTTTTCCTTTTTTAATTTAAGAGCAGATGAATTTTGTAAGCAGTAAGAGTTTAAAAAATGCATTTTGCCAATAGTCATAACTTTGTTATTGGACATCACCATTGTGTAATCATTTGAATAGGAATTAGTTAATTTTCCTCGATTGTTGTTCCTTTTCTTTTCAATTTCTAAATTTAGACCGTCTAAAAAATTTTTCTCTTCTAATTAAAGTGCCAAACGGAAATAGTGTTGTTTCCTTCAGTCAAAAGTATTACTTTTAGTCTCTTAAATTGATAGAATTAAGCAAAAAAAAAAAAAAAACAATAATAACATGGAGCCAGAAAAACTTTTATTAAAATATTTAATTTTTGATTAATTTTTTAAACTGTCAGATTTTTAAAACGAAGTGTTTCATCTTGTGACGTCACAATTGCGGAAAGCCATCTTTGAGGCCCCTGTATATTCGAGTCGACGCATCAGCTTAAGATTAGCCATTTTGGATCGGAGTGCGTGTTTGAGTGGTTGTTTTTTCTGGCGAGTTATCGTGTTTGGTGATTGTTTATTGTGAGAAATTATTAGCGGCACGTGAATTGTTTATTAAATAAAATATTATTTTCGGCAAATTTTGGGAAATCCGAAACTTTGCTGCGGTAACCCTAGCAGCGCAACAATGAAAAATCCGATCCAAAATGGCTTTCTTTTTTGGCAAGCTATGGCCTTTCTATGATTTTTTTCACTGCGAGCAATTTATTAGCGGAACGAGAATTGTTCGTTAAATGAAATACAGTGAAACCTCAATAAGTAGTCGACCGGTTAAGTGGTCACTCCGTTTAAGTGGTCGTTTTTGTTTGGTCCCGAAAAGGTCTCATTCACATTAATGTAAAATGATCCTCCTTTACTGGTCACCAAACTTAATGTTACCCGGTTACTAGTCACTCAAAAATTGCTTTCTAAAATTCCTTTTCCTTTTTGGATCTTAGAAAATAATGTCGGACTTTTGAAAGGCTTAGTTGATAGTCATTTTTCCTTGAAATCTCGATCCTCCGTTCTGGTCGTTCAAATCATACTTCTTGCTGTGACTCTGCCGAGTGCCAAGAGTATGAATCAAACTCCTTTCAGCAAGACATACAAAATCTAACACCTGGAGAAAGTTAGTCAGTATTTAACATCCGTTCAAGGAACTACAAACACAGAATTTAAAGCTTGATGTATGTTAGAAGAGATCATTCTTTTCCGTAAGCAACAACTTCATGAGTAGACATGGAAGGAATGTATTAATGTACCGTTAAGTTGTTATTTAGTAATGTATAAGTAAGATAAAATAAAACAAAGTAACTAGCATTAGCATTTTTCCAACTTTTTAATATTTCCACTAATTTATAGACATTGATTACATAAGCTATTGTTTTTCTCACAGAATTCTACTGCTATCCAAGAATATGTGTAAGGCTTTTTTTTTTCTTCTTTAATTTCCCACTCCACATAAGTAGTCACTCCGCATAAGTGGTCAAAAATTTTTGGTCCCTTGAGTGACGACTTAACGAGATTTTACTGTATTCATTTATCAAAGTGTGGTAATATCCTGAAACTTTATTCTGGTAACTCTAGCGACTTGCTCACTTGTGACATCAGCTGCGAAACTAAAAAAGGCGGTTAAAATTATTTTCAGATTATTTTTTTAAGAGAGAAAATAAATCAAATTCAGAAAAAATGTATTTCACCCGTGTTTTCGACCATTTGTCTCAGGATTTTTTTTTTTTTTAATGGTAAACAACCAATTGCAAAGTCAGTTTTAAAATCTTAAAATTTGTTCTTTACATTAAATTACATTTCTAGTCGCAAAAGCGCTTTTCGAATTTATATTTACCAAACTATTGTGATTATATATATTTTTTTACATTTCTAATTCGTAATGACCAGCTATTAAAGGACAATAAAATTTTCTACCTCATTTTTTTTTTCATAGGTAAAGATTTAAAAATACTTTGAACAACTAAAAATGAAACTTTAGAAGTATCATGAACGAGGTTGGATGTTTTATAACATTCTTAAGGCTGTAAAAAGAATTAAAACTAAGCTTCGACTCTAATTTATATGTTTAAAGAATTTTATTAAAATATTTAGAAGGTTGTTGCAACTTATGAAGATTTAACCCTTTTTCTCTAATATTATAATCTAGATCACTCATATTCAATGTACGAATTTAAATTCGTTATAAGTAAGGCCATACCTTTTACTTCCTTTTACAAAAAAGGAAGTATTGTATTCGCAAAAAAAATTTCACCCAAAATCGGCCTTAATTTCCATTTTGCTCACCCCCGAAAGAATGTTGTTCTTTTTTCAACCCGACCACACGTGTATATGTGCCTAGGAACGTACAGACACCCGAAATATCCATTTGGACGATCCCCGAGTTAACTACAACGAGTTTTCTCGTTACGTCTGTATGTGCGTATGTGTGTATGTATGTCGCATAACTCAAGAACGGAATGTCCTAGAAAATTGAAATTTGGTACGTGTACTCCTAGTGGGGTCTAGTTGTGCACCTTCCCTTTTGATTGCATTCGGATGCTACAAAGGGGGTCTTTTGCCCCTTTTTGGGGGAAATCATTGTTAATTTCGATGTAAACTCAAGTGGTGTTATAATTTGGCGGACTCTTGGCGATATATTGCCAGTCTTTTGGTCGCCAAGTTTTTTCGCCAACTTGGCGACAAATTTGGCGATTTTTTATTTTTTTTTAAAATCTGGTTTTAATTTGGCCACTGTCGGTGATATTTCGAGAGTAAAGTATTGAATCATATTAAAACTGCCAATAATGAGAAAATGACATTAAATTGGAGTAAAAGGAAGTCATGTGATGCACACATCAGCTCGTTTTCTTTTGCATTCTGCTATAAAGGTCAAAAATTGTTCACTTTTCCTAAACCTCAAAAGTATTTAAATTCTGTTTCTAATAGCCCAAAGTGAATTCAGATATTATTACACAGAATCACAAAATGTTTATTCAGTTGCTCCTATAAGAAATTGTCTCCGTTCTTTTCCGAATTATTTCATTTATAACTAGGTGTTACATTCTAAATATAATAACATCTCATCATCAATCATTCTTTTCAGTTTTTTTTTTTTTTTACATTAATAATAAATAAAGAGGAAACTAAATTCACTCCTTAATACTTTCCATTATGTGCACTTTCAATCACAGATTTAATTTGGTTTCTGCTTTTCATTTTTCTATCACAATCGAAAACTAAACGATTTTTTCTCCTTTTAAAAATATGCTATTTGAAAGAAAGATAATATAAATTCTTTTCCGATATCTCTTTCCTTTTACGACAAACAAGCTGGAATACAAAGCCGGATCGAAAAATATTCAAATTCAAATCCTTTCCTTTTCATTATGAATAGGATAGCAACGATCGTTTTTATTTTCTTTCATCTCCAGGAACTGATTGTTTCTCTCTGACAGACATTCATTTAAATAAAGCCAATGTTTCGGTGGCAAAGAAATGATCTTATGGCTCGACTACAATCGGCGTAACATCTAGCGTTTGGGATTCCGGAGCGATTTTAAAATCTCTTTCTTGAATGAAAATCCAGTGATGTGAATTTTTCTTTTTTAAGTTAAGAGAGTATTATTGTATAGCAAGACGAATTTGAATTATGCAAAATGAATTAAACGGACTGATTATTTCAAAAATAATAACATCTGACGATGAATTTTCGTTGTAAATGTGCATAGAGATTTTGTGTTATTGGTGTATCATTGAAATATTTAGGAAATAAATTGAAGTTTCCTCGTCACTGGTCGAGCGCTGTTATTAATGTGTTATCACTGACAAAAGCGTTTTTAAACGCAGTCAAAGATGATAGCTGTATCTACCACTATTTGCAGTTTCACCAGTTAGATAGAACCCTGAAGACATTTTTTTTTTTTTTTTTTTTTTTGAGCAATTACGATTGCTTGTTGTACTCACTTGACCACTTGACCGTCGGCGTTGTGGTTCCTTTTTCAGCTTGAACCAGGGGCCTCTGCAGCACCACCGCCCACCGGCCTCTGCAGGCGCGTCGGAATCCGCTTTTCCTGGTCAGAGGCGTCCATGTCCTGTACTCAGACACACAAGCCTACACATGCATGCACGCGTGCCTACGCACACATATAATTACACACACGTAACTGCCCAGGAGGAGGGGAAGCTTGGGAGGACAGTAGCCGTTTCTAGAAACAATAACTCCAATGATTAGGGCCCTGTCGCAACTCGTGATTGCGAAATACATAATTTGAATTTAAAATGTCAGTATTCAAATTCATTTTTTTTTTTTTTTTAAATTCAGAACAGAAGCCAAGTAATCCCTGGTCCAGCAACCCCAGATTGACTTTATTCAGTTGACTGGTTGAAATGATTCAGTTGAAGGACTTTGTACGACATATTTAACGTGACTCAGTCACCGTTAATGAACACGGAAGGTATACGACCTGCTTGCGTCGAACCCGTATCCGACGTTGTACCGATCCGGTCACCACGGCCTCGATGTTGAAATATAGAAAAAGTAATAATTTTTTGTCCAATGGAGCTGTGTTTAGCCTTTCTACAGACCTAATAAACAATTTTAAACAGGTATATAGTGAAAAAAAGTTTTAAAAGCGCTTTTATACTGATGACTTGACTTGAAGCAAATGAAACTTCAAAAACCTACATTATTTGAAAAGTTTAAACTGCCGAAATTCATAAGTCTATGCTTGCTTTAAGGTCAGCCTTGAAGTAAGATTGGTATTTTTACTAACAAAATTGCTTTTATTAGTATTTTTCATTGTTTTTTGGCAACAATTGAAAATCGAATCGGTACCAGGAATTTAGGACAGAGAAAATTTTTTTTAATTAACTCTTGGAATATTATCACAAAATCGCAGAAAATTCATGTTTCATTTGTTTTCACCCATTTATATAGCCCAGAAACAACTAACATTTATTCGCTGCCAAAAAAGCATTTCAATGTTTTTCCTTTTTTCTTTTCACTTCCATCAGCTATTCGAATAGCTTTCTCAAATCTGTTCATAACACTGCCTCGGTTAAAGTCAGGTCAAGAGTGTTTCTTCATTCCCACTGATGGTTTAGAATTATTTAAATGAGTTCTTCCTGGAGGAAAATAATCAATTTAGAATTTTGCGCCGAAGAAAAAGAAAGCAAAATCCAAGAATTTCTCCAACAGAGAACGCTTTTCGAGCCAAATACTATTTTATTTGGCTTTCTGCTTTGCTTTTCTTGCTTCACGAAAAGAAAAAAAGAACATAAATATCGAAAATCAATTTATTACCTCTTTTCTATTCCTGAGAGGTGTATTTTCTTACTGGTATTCTAAAGCGGTGGTTCTGAACCTTTTCATTACTGAGGACTGCATGGTAAAATTTTAAGCGGGCACATACGAAAGAAATATTATTTTTACAACTATTAGTTAAAAAATATGTTAGCTGAAATGAGGTGAATCCAATCGTTTTCTTTAACAAACTAGAAAATCGTCCGTCAATGTATGACGGGTAAAAATTGATTCTACATTTGAACGAAGGAATTGCCTGTTTGGTGATATTTTGATGGTTGAAATTTTAACTCTAACTCCAGTGGATGAACCCGAATCTCCAGTAAGTAGTGTTAGTTACTGTTGACCACTTTTTCGTTTCTTCATTCTTCTAAAATGAGTCTTACCAGTAAAACAGTTGAGTAACCGGATCCATCAGTTCAGCCTTGTCAAAGTAAAGCATTTCCCTGCACATCAAACATTTGCCAAAAAATATTTAAATAACTTATTGAATATTTGGTGCTTTAACAACGAAATAATGACGTCACGCATGCAGTGGCGCAAGTTATAGCCGCTGCATCAGCTAAGTTTTGCCATTTTGGATCGGGTTTTTCATTGTTGCGGAGCTAGGGTTACAACAGCAAAATTTCGTGTTTCGCCAAATTTGCCGTAAATAATATTTTATTTAATAAAAAAATTCACGTGCAGCTAATAATCTCTCGCAGTGAATAATCACCAAACGCGATAACTCGCCGAAAAATACAACCACTCAAACACGCGCTCCGATCCAAAATGACTGATCTTGCTGATGCGCCGGCTCGTAGATACAGGGGCCTTAGCGCAAGTTTCGTTGTTGTTGACGTCTTAGCGGTACTCAATCTGTGAGTATGTCTATTATAGTGTTACACCTTAGTTATTCAGCACTCGTTTTAAAAATAGGTTAGTTCATTGAGTTCCGATTTGTGTGAAAGTTTTATAGACCGCACAAAAAAAAAAAAAAAAAAAACCGCTCAAAAACAGGTTTGGGTGTATTTAAAATAATAACAAGAATTAATTTATGTACATAAAACAATAAAACAGGTACTAATTTTGTAACAATGTGTCAGTATATATATATATATATATATATATATATATATATATATATATATAATATATATATATATATATATATATATATATAATAATAATAATAAAAGTGAAAAATATTGAAAAGACCACACCAAGAGCCCATAGATGCGCAACGCAGCAAAACTAAAAAGCCAAGTAAATATAAAATTAAGCAAACAGAATTACAAATATTAAACAAATTATAAATAACAAATGATGATAAAAAGGAAAAATGCAAACAGCTATTAAGTAGGAATAGAAAAAGAGTGAATCCAGAGCTCATCAGCCGTGGAGGATTCATTAATTATGGTCAAAAGACCAAAATTTTAACTATAAACTAGAAGAGAATGTTTAAGCTCCAGTACATGTAATATAGAGTGTTGAATCTCCCTTTTAGTTTCTTTTGGCGAGAAAATATCTCGCCAGTTTTTACAGCAAACCTAAGTTTAAGTTTAAATTGAAAGATTGTTTTAGGTTTTGTGATTTCGATTAATGTGGATTTTGAAGGGAGCCGCTGGCCCTTGAAATACCAGCATGAACCATTCCTATGGTTTTAATTTTATGTTGTTTATGTTAATAAAAGTTAGTTTTGTTTTAGTTGATGGTTGTAATGTGGTTACTTGTGTAACATTTTGACCAAATGAACAGATTTACGAACAATATTTAAAAACCTCCAAAATTGGAACTGCTGAGTTCTTTTATTGGCGTCCGCGACAGGATTTGATATTGTGATCAGCTGAATCTGAAAAGTCTTGAAATTTACACAGGTAAGCTCAGTTTATTATTATACCTGTTGTAAATATTGCATTGAATGAAAATGACAAGTACATTAGAAATCCTAAAGAAGAAACGCGGAGGTTTAAGAACACAGACTTCAAAACTGTGTAACAAAATAGATACAGCACTAGAAAGTGAGGAAATCGCAGCAGAGCAGAAAATTGATCTTTTAAGTATTTATAAAGACCAATTAAATGAAAAGTACGACTGCTTGAAAAAATTAAATTCGGATATCCAAGATCTGACTGCCGAGTCAGAATTTGAAAATGAAATAGAAACTTCTGAACATTATAGCGAAAGAATAATAGAATTTCGGTATAAGATTACTAAGTTTTTAAATGAACGTGCTGCTGAAAGTCAAAAGGAATTGTTTGAGTCATCAATCTCGAAAGCTGAAAGTAATTCTCAATCCTTCAAAATTGATCGTTGTATGAAACTTCCTAAACTTACCATACATAAGTTTTATGGGGACAGCAGTTGCTGGTTGGAATTTTGGGGCCAATTTTCTAATGCCATTGATAAAAACAAAAGTTTATCTCCTATCGACAAATTTTCATATTTGAAGTCTCTACTTGGTGGCAGCGCTTATAATGCTGTTGCTGGATTTTCACTTACGGCAGAAAATTACAAATCAGCTGTAGATTTGTTGAAAAACAGATATGGTAGAAATGATTTAGTCATTAATGCGCATATGAGTAAGCTGTTAAATTTAAAACCAGTGAAAAATTCCTATCACATAAGGGACTTAAGGGAACTTTATGATAATGTTGAAGTTCAAATTCAAAATTTAAACTCCCTCGGTGTTACATCCGGTAGTTACGGACACTTGCTTGCACCTATTTTATTGAAATTAATTCCAACTGAAATGGCCCTGGATTTCAATCGTAAACGGTCAAGTATGACAGATATGGACATCGATGAACTTCTAACATTTATAAAAAATGAAGTTCAATCTCGTGAAGCAACAATTCATCTGCAGAATTCTGAAAAATATTCTTCAAGTAGTAAAAAGGAAAAAAATAAACAGCAGATTAGTAATTACAAATGGGATATTCCCACGACTTCTACATTAACTACAAATTCAAAAAGTGTTTGTATATTTTGTGATTCAACAGAACATGATTCGAAATCATGCAAGTCGAAGCCTATTTCTGACAAACGTGAAAAATTGCGGAAGACTGGGCGATGTTATGTTTTTTTTCGTAAATATCACCTATCCTCAAATTGCAAATTTAAAACTGAGAGCTGCAAAATATGCAATGGTAACTTTCATCACACATCAATTTGTACCAATAAAACTTTCAAACCCGCAAATGTAAACAGAGATACTGGGGGAGAATCAATTATTGCTTCAGTTTCTCATTGTCGGAAAAATATTACTAATGTAAATACTAAAGAAGTAATTTTGCAAACTTCATGCGTGAAGGTGGAATCTGATTCGAATTCTAAATTGTCTTTAATTCTTTATGACACGGGAAGTCAAAAAACTTATGTCACAGAAAATTTAATTTCAGAATTAAACCCTCCAGTTTTAAGGCAAGAAAGACTTCAGATATTTTCATTTGGAGCTTTTAAACCGCAAATTAAAAATTTTGATGTCGTTGAGTTGAAGTTATCTCATGTAGATGATAAATCGCGTTGTATTCATATTGAAGCGTTAGTAACAGATGTGATTTCGAGTGTTAGTATTCACTCCCCACCAATTAGCAAAGAAGTTATGACTAAACTAGTGTCATACAAGTTTTCGAGTTGCGATAACGTAGGTGGTTCTCAAATCGAGTTATTAATTGGTGCGGATTATTTTTACCAAATCTGTTATGGTCCGGTTGAAAAGTTAACAAAATCACTCTTTCTGTGTGATAGTTTGTTGGGGTACTCGCTTTGAGGTTTTGTAGAGGATGGGTCAATGAAAGGGGAAAGAAAATCTGTTTGTAGTTTCTCAGTCGTAAGTAGCAAGCAAAGCCCTGATAATGAGCTCGAAAGCTTAAGATTTTTGTGGGAATTGGAATCACTCGGGATTATGCAATCTAGGGAAAATGTTTCAGAAGTAGAAAAGGAAATAATTGATAAATTTGAATCTAACTTAAAGTTTGTAAATAACAGATACGAAACTTCTTTATTATGGAAGGAAGATAAGTCTAAAGTTGCGAATAATTTCAGAATTGCAAGAAATCGCTTTGACGATTTAAGTAGAAAACTTGAAAAGGACATTAATTTATTTGATAGTTATAAAGCTATTGTTTTGGAACAGGAACGTAATGGGGTTATAGAACCATGTTCTGATTCAAAAATCGAAAATAGTTATTTCATGCCTCATAGACCAGTAGTAAGAGAGGATAAGGTAACCTCTAAAGTTAGAATGGTGTTTGATGCTTCTTCAAAGGAGAAACATTTAAATTCTTTGAATGATTGTTTATTCCCTGGACCTAATCTTAATCCAAACGTTCTTGATATAATACTTAGTTTTAGGAAACATAATGTTGCATTTTGCGCCGATTTAGAAAAGGCTTTTTTGCAAATTGGAATTGCGGAAGAGGACAGGAATTACCTGAAATTTATATGGTTTAGTAACGAAAGGGGTGAATTAAAATTTATGAGATTTTCGAGGGCGGCTTTTGGGGTAAGCTGTTCCCCCTTTATTTTGGCTTCTACGATCAAGCATCATATTAAAAAATATGAAAATCATCCCCAAGTAGTTAATATTTTGGATTCATCCATTTATGTAGATGATTTGATATCTGGTGCGAAATCTGATAAAGAAGTGTATTACATATCATCGACAGCTTCAGATATTTTTAAAGAAGCTGGAATGAATTTGCGGAAATTTAATACTAATTCCGTAAAACTTCGAAAAATGTGGGAAGAAAAGGGAATGTGTGAAACAGCTGAACTTCGTAATGATACCTTAAAGATCTTGGGTTTACTATGGAATACCAATTCTGATAGCTTGCATTTTGACGTTCCAGACTTTCGCGAGGATTGTAAAATTAATCCTTCAAAACGCGTTGTTTTGAAAACTGTTCTAAAGATATTTGATCCTCTTGGAATTCTTTTACCATTTACTGTTAGGATGAAAAGTTTGTTGCAAGAAACTTGGCAGCGAGGTATAGGATGGGACGAAAACTTACCTAATGATCTAAAATACGAGTGGGAAAGTTGGTGTTCAGAAATTGATCATTTACCCAAGTTTGAGATACCTCGTAAATATTTTCCGGGGGGTTTAGAAAATTTTGATACCATAGAACTTCACATTTTTTCTGATGCAAGTCCTAAGGCTTATGGTGCTGTTGCATATTTTCGATGTGCCAAAAATGATAATGAAATTCGGACCAGTCTTTTTTGGGCAAAATGTAGGGTTTCCCCTATAAAACGTTTGACAATCCCTCGCCTCGAACTTATGGGTGCGATAATAGCTGCTAGGATGTGCAAATATTTAAAAACTGTTTTTAGTTCTCATGTTTTAGATGTCCATATTTGGTCAGATTCCATTGTCGCGCTACATTATAAAGGGTTCACCGATAAACTGGAAGCCATTTGTGGCAAATAGGGTAGAAGAAATACAGTATTTGACTAACCCCAGAATTTGGAATTTTACTCCAGGGAAAGCCAATCCTGGAGATTTGTTGACCAGAGGGGAAAGTTTAACTAGTCTTGTAGAAAATACATTATGGTTTGAAGGTCCAGATTGGTTATCAATGCCTAAAGAAAGGTGGCCGAAGCATGACATTCTTCCCAGCAATAATGATTATTTGATTGAAAAGAGGTCCAAATTAAATTCTATTCAGCTTTCCTGCAATGTTAAATTACTTACAGAACCATTGCTGGATTTAGGAAAATTTAGTAAACTTAATCGTGTATGCAACATCACCGCTTGGATTTTCAGATTCCTTAATAACATTAATAAGAAAAAGACTAAGCTGTCAGGTGAGCTTACTACTGCAGAAATTACAAAATCGGAAAAATATTGGTTAAAGTTAACTCAACAAACTGTGTTCACTCTTGAGATTGAAGAACTGAAACGGGAAGAACCTATCAATAAAAATTCTCCTTTATACAATTTAAACCCTAAATTGGATGAAGATGGTTTATTATATTTATCGGAAAGACTTCGCTTATCTGATCTGCCTCTAAGGGAAAAAATCCTTGGATACTCCCGGGCGGGGAACAATTCACCAAACTGCTAATTCTTCAGGCCTATGAAAAAGTTTATCATTATGGAGTAGCCACAACCTTGGCGCATCTTCGAGAAACATATTACATCATCAAAGGAAGGAAATATGTTAAATCTGTGCTGAAATCTTGCATTATTTGCAAAAGATTTAAAGTTAGACCTGGCAAAGAAGAAATTGCTCCTTTACCGAAGGATAGGATAATTGAATCACCCCCATTTGAGACCTGTGCTGTTGATTTCGCCGGCCCTATTTTTATCAAAACTAAATCGGGCCCGGAAAAAGCTTACATTGTGCTCTTCACCTGTGGAGTTACTAGAGCTGTTCATCTGGAAGTAGCATCTGACTTCAGCACTGAAACCTTCATCTTAGCTTTCAAAAGATTTGTTTCACGTAGAGGATTCTGTAAAATTGTATTCAGTGATAATGCCAAGACCTTTATCAAAAGTAATAGTTTACTGAAGGAGATTTGGAGTAAGATTTCCAAAGCTGAGGTTCAACAGTATTTTACTAAAAACCGAATTGTGTGGAAATTTATTGTACCTAGAGCCAGCTGGTGGGGTGGTTTTTGGGAGCGTATGGTGCGTTCTGTCAAAACGTCCTTGAAGAAAGTTTTAGGACGATCTTGCTTGAGCTATGAAGAGATTCAAACCACTCTCACTGAGATCGAAGCTGTTATAAATGGAAGACCTTTAACTTACGTGTATGATGAAATTAACGAGCCATTTCCCCTAACTCCTTCTCATTTTCTGATGCAAGCGCCCAAATTTCTTTCCTGATATTCCTTCTGTGGCAGAACCAAAATCCAACAAAAAGACCCTCACGAAATTATTGAGATACAGAGATCAAATTTTAAACCATTTCTGGAAACGTTGGAGAACGGAGTACTTACTGGAACTTCGATCTGCAAATCGCATCGTTCCAATGGATACTCCTACAAAATTCAAAATTGGAGACGTGGTTATAGTTCATGAAGACAAGGTTCCAAAACACATGTGGAAAATAGGAGTTGTTAAAGACCTTTTTTTCGGCAGAGACTCGAAAGTTAGATCTTGTGCTGTTCGAACGCCTTCAGGCGTTGTGAGGAGACCTATACAATTACTGTATAATTTAGAACTTGACATTGAGTCAGTGACTCAGTAAAAAAAAAATCTTTCGCATAAAAATGTCATTTCTGTTTACTTTTAAATTGAACTTTATGTTATTTCATGTCTAATTCAGACTGTTATATATTTTAGTTAGCTGTTATTCATTTGAAGTTTACACCAAGTTTGTAAGTATGTTAATTTGTTTGATTGTTATTATGTTTTAAAAAAAAAGTTAAATATTTGAATTTTGCTGAACATTTCAATTGTTCATCCTGGGGGAGTGTGTTGAATCTCCCTTTTAGTTTCTTTTGGCGAGAAAATATCTCGCCAGTTTTTACAGCAAACCTAAGTTTAAGTTTAAATTGAAAGATTGCTTTAGGTTTTGTGATTTCGATTAATGTGGATTTTGAAGGGAGCCGCTGGCCCTTGAAATACCAGCATGAACCATTCCTATGGTTTTAATTTTATTTTGTTTATGTTAATAAAAGTTAGTTTTGTTTTAGTTGATGGTTGTAATGTGGTTACTTGTGTAACATTTTGACCAAATGAACAGATTTACGAACAATATTTAAAAACCTCCAAAATTGGAACTGCTGAGTTCTTTTATAGAGTAACAATGGGCAAACGCACCACTTGCTAAGCTAAAAACAATAAACTAGAGCTCAAACCTAAAACTAAAAGCAGGGGGTTTCGCCTCGACTAATTAGGAAAACAAGTTCCGATAATTAGCCTTCCACGGGACAGTACCTGCGAATAACAAAATTGTCTTACCTTGAAATCCGCGTAAACAAATCCTGTCCATTGTTCAGCCTGATAAAAAAGCCAATCCATTTGTCAACAAAACATTAAAAACATAAAAACATATCCGGAAATCGGCCCATAGACATACCGAGTCGCCTGTTTCGCACGTGTAAAAATTCATCCACCACGGTGATTCTTAAAAAAATGGTTTGTCACGGTTGTATCATACATTTACACAGTCAAACAGTTTCAAAAGAAGCGAAATGTTCATCGAAGGCTATACTTAAGCAGATGTTTTCAACTAGATTTTTAGGGAAGTTATTATTAAAAAGTAAGTTTTTGAGTACTGAAATTTCTTGCTTAAATGCAGAAATGGTATTGCAAATTCTTTTAATTCTGATAGCTTGCGAAACAATAATGCCAATAAAAACCTTTTTACTTAGGCAGGAGGAAAAATCTTGTAAACTGTTAACTATATATATATATATATATATATATATATATATATATATATATATATATATATATATATATATATATATATATATATATATATATATATATATATATATATATATATATATATATATATAGGTATCACAGTGATGTTTAAGAATAAAGAATAGTTCTTGTATAAGGTTTAAAAAAAAATTAAAAGCGAAAGTCTCTGCTTCTCTCTTTATCACAGTGGACAATTATTCATGGGAAACGGATAACAAAATACCTTTCACTTGATTTGTCACCTCCATCAGTTACTGGGGCAGGATTTTAAATTTGCGCTGGATTTCATCTCCTAATGCTTCTCCGTCTACAGACGAGCTCCAGATTTTGCTTCTTTATTCCTGCCCCAGCGCTGGTTTTATTTAAATGAGTACCTTTGCGAGCGAAACAATCAATTTTGGGCCGCGAAAAATACTAAAACCTTTTTCCGTGTGCTCTATGGCAAAAAGGAGATAGCTATTTAGAACTGAATATTCTTCTTCCTTTTGACTTTTTTTTTTTTTTTTTTTGGTTTATTTGTTATCAAAGGAAGGAAAAAAAAGGGGGATATTGGAAAGCAATGTATTATCGTTGAAATCCCGATTTCGTATTTCTGATCTAAATATCTTTCTGAAAATCCTGACTTTGTTTTTAAGTAGGAATTATCTCGAGAAAGTATGACTTAAATATTAAGGTTCTTTTTAGCAACTGTGCGGCAGACTTGTAACAAATTCTTCGCATTGCTTTCCCTCCACCCCATGTTACGAAAAATTTTGATGCTGCTATGAAGGGGTTGAGTTTGGTATTAATGCACTTTTAGGCATTTACATTTGGATAAAATTGTTTTTGTGAATTCAATGTCCTTTTTGATTTAAAATATATCGACGTATGATAAACTGAACTGCCGGACAAATGTGTCCGACTATGTTTATAGTAGGAATACTTCTTACCTGTAAGAACTTACTACCGAAATGAAGCCATTTCTATTGGAGCTGTAATTTCTATTACCAGTAACAAATATTCAGCTCAATGCATTCATTTACGTTGACGTAAAACTAGGATTTCTTTTATTTCCTATGTGAAATGCTGGATTATTGATGAACTATGTTCCAGAAAACAAACTAGTATGTTGTGGCCATCACGAAACTTTCTTCTATATTTTTCTTTTTTTTTCTGATCCCTCCCCATGCTTGACGAGGAAGCAATATTCCCAACAAAAACAAAATTACACATGCAAAAACTTGACTACCATCCCAATGTCTGAATTATTTTAAAAGCAAAGCAAAAGAGCGAAAACTGAAAGTTATTTTAAAAGCCTTGCTTGAATGAATTACAAATATTTTATTTGTTAACAAACATAAGATGGCAACAGTTAAAAATTTTAAATCATTGAGATAATATTTCCTACCATTTCCATACAATTAAAATCACGAGAAATACGCAGACGACAATCTATTACGATTTATCTTTCTTATTGTTGCATTAATAAAAATATTTTTATTCGCAAAAAAAAAAAAAAAAAAAAAAAATCAACACCTCTTGGAGCGATTGGCGTCAAAATAGAACCAAAGCCTGTTTACATATGGATTCACATATATTCCAAATTTCAACCAGAACGTAGCATTACTTCTTGAGATAGGGCACTCAAAATGGAAAAAAAGAACGGGTGATTGCGCTACCCCCTTTTTAGCTGTTGACACAAAAATAAAATCAGTTTTTATACCCACTAAGGGCTACTTGCCGATAAATTTTTCTTTCATTCCGTTCATTATTTCTTGAGATACAGCAGTCACAATTGACGACAAAAAACGTTCTATAGCTCAACCCCCGTTTGAGTTATTGACACCAAAATTGAATCAGCACCTGTTCCTGTTAGTACCAACATATGGACCAAATTTTGTTTGATTCCGCCAGTAACTTCCTGAGGAATAGCAAGCACGCGTAACTCGAAAAACGTCCCATTGCTCCACCCCCCTTGGAGGAATTCGCGCCAAAAACTAATGGGCACAAGTTCACATAGGGGCACATATGTGTACCAAATTTCGTTCGATTTCATGCGGTAGTTTTTGTTGTAGAGCGGCCACAAAAAACTGGTCACACACAGACGTGACACACACACATACATACACACACACACACACATACATACACACACACAGACAGACAGACATTTTCCAAAAATAGTCGAAATGGACTCAGCACACCTCAAAACGTTCGAATCCGTCAAAATTCGAAATTCGAAAATTTGCACGAATCCAATACTTTCTTCTATATATTAGATATAGAATAAAGTAAAAAGGGGAAAAAAAAGCATTTTGACAACATTAGGAGAAAAGGTGCATCAGTTTTAATAAGAAGCTGTACCTCTAGCATTATAAGTTTTTTGATTTTCTGTATTTTATTAGTAATAATAAGAGTTTAAAAGGTAATTAAACGAATGTTTTTTTTTTTTTTTTTTTTTTTTTTTTTGACCTTCGCATTTGTGGTCGCAGGTTTCCCAGGCTCATAGAGTTCGCAAGAAATGAAAGAATCTTGATTATTGTATGCAAAGGAAAAAAAAGGTAACTTTAAAAAGAGTTTAAAATGTGGTCACGTATGTTTAATGCTGTCTACTTGATATGATACAGGGTCATGTAATTCGTTCTAATTTTTTTAATGCTATTGTAATGCTAAATGAAAATTATTTGCATAGTTGGCAGCACTATGTTTTGAAATTCGACACGCCAACTTCCATTTTCATTTTCCATGCACACAGAGGTTTTCAGTAGCTCTTTGCTTTTAGTGTGATCAAGATATATTTTTTTTTTCAGGATCAGGAATTTTTTCCTAATGCAAAGACTTTCAATGATAAACGTGTGGATTTTTGAAAGACCGAATTATTTTGTTTAACATAGTCTGTGAGATGAAGTAACCAAGTTTCATTTGTAAAGAAAACCGAATAATATTCTAAATACCATTTCCACAAATGAATAGCCTTAACCACCGCAATAACTTAATCGATTAGTTTAATCAAGAGCTTTCAATTCTTGAAATAACACGAACACAATAAGTGTGAAACTCCTATTTCTCCAGAGCTCTGTATTCCCATCAATAAATCCATCTGTTATGCCAATTTTCTGATACTCTTTGAGTTACAGATCAACAGTTTGTTTTTCAACTTGTCCATTTCGTATAGTGTGACTATGATAAACTGGCTTTGACCTTGATAATGTTTACGTCTATTTGGGAAATTCAGTGAAAAACAACGCTGATTTGAGTTGGAATACTTTTGACGAAAGTGACCCAACTCAACTGAGCGCCAATTACCCTTCCACATTACCCCCAAAAGAGGTAAACATATTGTCAAGGTCATAGCTCATCTTATGGGACAATGCTAAATCAGTTGAAAAGGACGCCATCTTTCCGGATCTTCAGCATTTTCAGTTTCCTGAAAACAAGATATTGATCAAAGTATTTTTCTCCTGTTTAATGCAGAAGCATTCGGAAATGTATTATGGAAAGCTTCAACAACGGCTTCATATAAATGAGTTGAATAATTAAAAATTAAATTAAAAATTACGTACCATTCCAAATAGTATGCTGTTGCTGGCAAGCTAACTAATCTGTAGTTAAAATTAGTGTTATTTAAACTAAAATGTTTTATAATGGTTAAGTTTTGTATCACCCGTTATAACTGCTAAGACAGTGTGGCTGTTATTTATGCACATTCAAACAATTTTCAATCAATTTTCCAGAAGAAAATAAATCTACGATAATACCGCTTTCCAATGCCTAGATAAAAATAGATATCAAACATATTCTGTTAACTCACTATGCTCAATAGTTTTCAGATGTATGTTCTTCAAAATGTTTCAACCTACCCCTCATGATTAAATTTTTGTGAAAATGCAATTCGTTTTGTGAAATTCATTTTTCTTGATAGAAGAGTTAAGTTGAAGCAAATCATATCCATTTATGTAACTAACTTCATCGAAATGATATGGGAAAGTTATTTGATTCCATTGAAACGAACCTGGGATAAAAATCAGATAATATTATAATAATCTAAACAAATCGTACTATAATTAATGATATAGCATAAATTGCTTTATTCATTTATATACTTTGCAACATTTAAAAAAAATTAAATAAATAATTTTTCTTTTTATTTATTTATTTTTAGTAGGGACATTTTTTTTAACTCTGAGAGAATGTAATGACTTGACTAGCGGTTGAGACTCTCTGACTTATACTACGAACTGAAACTATATATTGTAAATAAGATGCGACAGGAAGTGGGAATGCGCTATATCCCTCATCTCCATTTTCGCGAATAGCTTTTTAAGTTCCAAGTTTCATCGTCTTAATGCTTTCTCGAACACAAAGCCTATTTCCTTTATTCGCTTTTAAAGCGCAAGTTTTATTTAAATGAGTGCATCTGTGAGCAAAACAATCAATTTCTAGGTTTTACGGTCTCAGAAAAATAAATAAATTATACCATTCCTTCTTAATTTATAACACAAGGTAGGCTTGCGATTTAAGTTTGAATATTCCCCCTCCGGAGTTTTGTGCTACATTTTTATTTATTTATTATGAAAGGAAAAGGAGCAAGATATTGAAAATCAATTTATTACTCTTCCGTTGCTCGCGAAATCGTATATTTCTTATTGGGAATCTAACTTTTTCTTTCTAGGAATTTTCTTCTAGCGATAAAATAATGAAAGGCACAAAGAAATTGAATTTCGAATTTGAAACTCTTTGTATACGAATATTAGTTTGCCGAATGCACACGAAAAAATATATGTTTGGATTTGGTTATTTATGTTGGAAGTTAGTAGCGTCTGGAATCTAAAATCACTTGTTGGCTTTGGAATATGGAATCAACGAAGATAAAAAATAATAAGTGTATATATTTTGGCTGAAAATTGCATTTGGTTGTTTCATTTATTCATATTTTCCTTTGAAAAAGATGGAGCTTAAAGGATTGGTAATATATCTCCATGGAATGAAAAGTTCTTCTGCGAGAGATTTTGAAAATTTTTTACTGAAACTAATATCTCTGTTCCGAAGTTTTTTGCATTGCATTTTTGATACAAATATGAAATTGTAAATTCAAAACTGACTTCGCTCAATTATGGAGAAACACACACTTACGTTTGGGGCAAAAATTTCCAACGGGCATTATGTTTTTTTTTTTTTTTTTTTTTTTTTGCTCTGTTGGTTGCTTTGCCATCTTAAATATATTTTCTAGATAAATATTTTTGCATTTAGAGATCATTGACAAATTGTTGGTTGGGGTGGACCATAAAAAATATAAATTTAATCAAAATAAAAGTGCCACATAGGAAAGACTTTTAAAACTTTCTCTTTCTAAATTATAACTGAACTGAATAAAATACCTGTTCACAAATTGTCAATAATAAACTAATGCTAATGCTATTTCAGGAAGGCGTCAATGGTACTTCTTCAAATAAAAGTTACACTTATGAAAACATTTCAAAAATATTTACGCTAATGTATAATTAAGCTACGTAAAAAACGCGCAACAAATTCTCTAAAAAAATGTATCAAGTTTATCTATTTTTGAATCAAATGCTATAGTGCTTCTTCAAATAAAATGATTGGTACAAAAAAAGTTTTAAAAAAAATGTTCTAAAACGTGATTAAAAACTGCAAATGTTTCAAAAATAAACAAAAACTAATAACTATTTTTGAAAATCTACGAAGGCATTTCTCCCAATAAAAATTACATGCATAAAAAGTATTTTAAAATGTGTGCTAAAATATGATTAAAATTAGTACAAAACTATGCAAAAACTCAAAAAAAAAAAAAAAACTGCTATTTTAGGTTTTTTATTATAACACTTCTCCAGTAAAAACCTCTTTGGAGAAGTATTTTAGGTTTTTTTACTATAATACTTCTCCAGTAAAAACCTCTTTGGGGAAGCTTCATTGTAATATTAAAAGAGATTTTAGTCGTTTATTCTGGTATTTCTTACGGTGTTATGTATTCAAGCGTTTTTTTTTTTTCTTTTTTCTCGTGTTTATAAGGTTTATTAAACGTGTTACTGTTGATGAATTTTTGTAGTAATTTTGTAGAATTTCCAATTTTCTATAGCAATTCGCAATTAAAACCAGTCAAATGTACTACCAACAGCTAGAGATGCAGATGCGAGAGAAACAAAAGCATTGAATTTCCCTCATCACTGAAGAAAAGGCGGGGAAATGGAAAATGGAACTTTCTCTGTCCGCCGTGGAACGTTTCTATTTCCAGCGAATCTCTGGTTGCAACACTCTGGTGTTTGCTTACTATCATAATAATTAGGCCCCAGAAGTTTAAGAGCGACTCGCGTGTGCTGAAAACGAGATCTGCCTTTTATCCACGTTTCGTCAGGATGAGGAAACCTACCCAGATGTCACGTGGGTGCAATCTTAAAAATATAACTCTCTCTCTCTTGTGTGGATACTTCTCTTCGCCCTCTCGCTTCTTTTTCCCTCCGCCGGGTGTCTCTGGCGAGGGTCACGAAGGTCGGCCTCTCCAAAAGACTTGTTTGTGCGTTTTAGGGGCTGAAAATTGGCGTGGAATCGAGCGAGTAATGTGTCATCGGGGCCTTATTACTGGGCTTTTTTCTTCGCCGAGGGGGCGGGTAAAAGAGGGGTTGATTACGGCCTTTGGGGTGCTTTCTGGTGTCTGGAATCCAGAAAATGGATTTTCATGCGTTTTGTATGAGCTATGTCTATTCCAATTTTTAGGACGAGTTCATTTCTGAAGAGAAAAAAAAAACTGAGCAATTTTTGCCCCGCAACGAGACCTCCTAGAAGCTTTATTGAGGGAGCTTCCAATTACTGTTATTGAGACGGTTTGAGTGTGGTTAATGTGGAGGAAACACTCTTAGTTCCTTTAAGGAGAAAAGATGTAGTATGAAATTCGCTAAGTGACCGAATTGCACACTTTCTTTTCCGCGTGCTAATGGGAATGGCGTATAAATAATAGTATACCTCTGGTAACTTGATCTTTGACCTTGGACGAACTCATTTGTGATAGGTTTTTAAAAGAGGAGAAATTCTTTTTTTAGCGTCTGTAGTCGTTGTCGCAGTGAAAACACCCATATTTTGACTAAGTAATCGTTTAAACCTCAGCAGGTCTTGAACCAACTTATCAGTGCCAGAGTAAACCATTGAACGACTATTTATATTTCAACTTCATTGAAAGGATATCTGCCTCCAACATAGTTGCTATTCCAGCCTATCGTTGGAGTCGGAGTTTGACTGATTTTGGAGTAAAGCTGCTGGAGATTTTAAAAGTCCAGGAGTCGGAATTGAGTCGGTCAATTTCAATGTGAGTTCGTTGCTTTGCCTGGCTACGTAGTCGGAGTTGTGGATTCGAGGATTAACCTCAAAATCGGGTTACCCATTTTGAGGCAAAGGAGTCGGAAACTTAAAAATTCCAGAAGCCGGAAGCTTTAAAATTTCAGAAACTGGAAGCTTTAAAATTCCAGAAGCTGGTATCTTCAAGATTCTAGGTGCCGAAGTCAGGGTCTAGGACAGCGATTCCTAAAGTGTGCTCCGCGGAACCCTTGGGTTCCGCCGAAGGATGAGAAGGGTTCCGCCACAGTTGTTGCAAAAAATTCCGCAGTAATTTGAGGAAAAAATAAAAGAAACAATATCAAAGATTCAGAACGTCGTGCCTCATTGTAGTTATTAGTCGTCATTAGCAGTCGCGTACTGGGTCACTGAGGTACCGGACAAATCCCGGTTCGCACACGCCTTGAGCAGCCGCAGTTTTTAAATGGCTTTCCCCCCCCCCCCCCCATGAAAAATATTTTCTTTTGAATCAATAATTAAATATTGCGCTTGCTTAGAAAAAAAATCACTATTGTGCTTCTCATTTTCATTTTAGCACACCTAATAGCGTTTAAGTTGAGCTTTTTAATAATGTCAAATTTTCTTTGTTTGTTCTCATTTCATTTGACACCTTTCCCAAAATATCATTACTACTCAAGAAAACTTAATTTTAAATTCAAAACATGACCAAAGGCTTAGCTTAGGAAAACGGGGTTGACACCTGTAACCGGGCGTAAAACCCCGGGAGCGCTAAACTGAAGCTATAAATTTAAAAAATACAGTTCTCTCAACCTTTAAATGAAAAAAGAAAAAAAGTATATTGTGTCGATTAAAATCTGTGACAGCGACCGTTCGGATACGAAAAATGTAACGCACCCTCCTTTCCCAACATCATTGAAGATAGCCAACGTTTTCGTTCAAAGGACTTCTGAAATTTCCTCGGGATAGCCCTAAACGCCTCACTTTATTAAAAATCGTCTAAAGTTTTGTATTTTGGACTTAAATTTCGGAAACTTATCGGAGGAGCCCTCTCAACTTCTGCCCGCCCCCAAAGTTATAAGAATGCAAGAAAAAAAAAGGAACATTTTCTGATCAAGATCCACCGAACGCCCTCCACATTAATACAGACGGACTGAAATTTCGTTTTTAGAGCTTCAATTTGAAAACTTGTTGAAGGGGGCAGCGCTCCCGGCTGCAACCAATACACGCCTAAAATTTCGTTTGAAGGTCGTTAATTTTGAAAACTTTTCGGGAGAGCCTTCTCTTCTCCCGCCCACAAGAACCCTCTCACAATTTTATAAAAACTTGTCTAAAACATCATTTTTGGAACTTCGATTTCGGAAAATTGATGGGGAAGAGTACCTGATCTCCCTTCGTTTCAATTTTTCAAAAAAAAAAAAAAAAGGCAAAAATTACCTTTTTCGGAATTTAGTTTCAAAAGATTTCCGGAGAGAATCCCGAACACCAACCCTTTTAATATCACCCAAGATTCGATTCAATAAATTTAAATTAGGGGAAATTAACAAATTCATTTCATTCAGAATAGAAAGTTAAAAAGATGGCTTATTATTGCGTACTTAGGACATCCAATTTTTAAAAAATTCGTGGAGCGTCCCGAACCCCACCCCTTTCCCTAACGTCATCAAAGATGGCCTACAAAGGCGTTTTTGGGATCTCAACTTCGGAAAAATTTACACGGGTATACCCCCGGCTCTATCCCCCTCCAACATCATTAAAAATAAACTTTTTTTTTTTAATTTTTAGGACTTCAAAATTTTTAAACATTTTCGGTGGAGAACGGTCGATCTGTATCCTTTCCCGTAATATCATGAAGCATGTCTAAAGTTACGGTTTTGAAATTTTTTATTAGAAAACATTTCTAGAGGAAAACTTGTAAATTACGAAAAATCTGCCACATCAGTGAAGCTCGTCAAAAAATTGTTTTTTATACCTCATTCTCAAGAACATTCTGGAGATGTACCTCCAACCTCAGCACTGCGCCAAAACTATTAAAAATTGTCCAAGTTTTCATTTTTAATACTGTAATATCGCAAAACTTCCGGCGGAAAGTTTCCGAACCCCAGTCTTTCTAATGTCCTCTACGATGGCTTACTATTGCGAATTTACGATTTCAATTTTGAAAAATTTCCGTGGAGACTCCCAAGTCCCATTCTACTAACGCTGTCTAAGATTTTCCACAACCGTGTTGCATCTTTGGACTTCCAAATCACAAATATTTCGTTTCCCAGTCACAAACAATAATGGGGTTCCGTGAAGTAAATGTAAAGCACCGAGGGTTCCTTGGCCTAAAAAGTTTGGGAACCTCTGCTCTAGAATAAATATCTCAAAAGTGTAGAAGAAGCAGTAAAAAAGTTAATTCAAGAAATTATTAACTATTGACTGCGCTTGCACCTACTAATGATGTCTTAATAGCTCAGAAAACATACCTTTTTATACTTTGGAATTTTATATTATATCTGCATGCCAATTTCAGTACCCTCTCAAGTTTTACACCACTACCAGACAAACTACTTCCTACCTGTGTATATAGAGAAACACAGGGATATTTTGGGGGTAATACGCACCCCTCAAACTTTAAAACGAACTCATATATCTTCAGAAACTAAAAGCACACATGCTAGTCTGTGGTACGTTAAGTCCCTGTAATGCCAGAAAAATAACTAACGAAGCACGACCCCATTTAATATTTCCTGAGCATTTGAAGTTGGTTTTAGCAATTGCTGCTAAAAGGAATTTGTTTTTAGCGGCCGTTAATTACTTTTCCCTGGTTACCACAGAAATAATAAATCAAAGCACTATGCAACGCTTCCGCTCAAAGAAACTTAGTATTCAGAAAATAAACTTTTAACTAATTTTATTAAACGAAGTAAAAAGTGGACGTTAAATTAATTAGTTTGTTGCTTTGAATTTAACTTATGTCTAATTCTATGGTATACAAAAAATGTAACCGGTTGTTTTAAAAAGGATAATTTATGCCGAATTGAGGCAGTGAGGAAACATTAAATCTCGGAATACTAGTAATCGGAGATTGTTTCATCTAGAGTTAGATCTAGAGTTTTTTTTTTTTTTTCTCCATGCGTGAAAATACTCCGTACCATTTTTAATATGGAAGCAGTCAAGACCATAACAGTGGTCAATTCCATTAAAAAACTATTAACTTTCTATGGATGCGATAGAATGTGGGGATGAATGAAAGGGTGTTATGTTTTTATTTTTAACCTGTAGAATGTTCGACAGTTTTAAATTTTTAAAAAAAAAAACCATTCTAATGTTGCCTTTTCAAAATTCATTTTTTTTTTCTTTTTTACTATTTCGAACGATGTTAATTTTTTAGTTGAAACACAAAGCATGATGAAACACTTAACTGATTTTTTGAAGGGCATTTTAGACTTTTAATGCGTCAAATAAGTTGGTAGGGACGGGAAAATATCTCTGCTAGCAGTACTAATTTTGACGAACTGAAGATGAAACCTGGACCCTAAAGAAACCAAAACTTAGACAGAATCCAAGCATCAGGAATGAGATACCTCCGATCAATAAAGGAATGTACAATTGCTGACAAAATACGCAATGAAGATATTAGAAAAGAATTAGGGATATTTAGCTTATGTATGTGATAGAGTGAAGGAATACCGCACCAAGTGGAAAAGTCATGTACTGCGCATGTCGAGTGCAAGACTCCCCAAGACTGACCTCAATTGTACTCCTAAGAGCAGAAGAGAACGTGGTGGACCCCCCCCCCCCCCAAAAAAAAAGAAGGTGGATGGATGAATGAGGCCGAAACAGGCATATTGCCTAATCCTTGCAGCTGATGATGAAGATGAAAAAAATTCATTGCAACCGTTGTATCAGATTAGACGCATGTTGAAATTAACCCTCAAAAGAAGTATAACACTGAATAGTGCTTATGAAAACAAACAAGATAAATTAGTTCTAACATAAACACGATACTCAGTATTAATTTATGCGCTTAATATTCATAAAGGCATTTTTTTAAGCGTCGTTACGATAATACGCTATAAATTGTCTCATAGAATTAAATGCACCATGTGAGATTAAGGGATTCTAAAGAACAAATTGCAGTCCTCACTTCATTTTTCCAGCTAAGAAAAATAAATTTCTTTATAGACTTCCTAATCTCCCCAGGTACCATACCAGCCTCTAGCTAATGATGATGCAGAGGCAATTCTTGCACATTTTTTTGCTCTTCTATCTATTCTAGCAGGCCGTTAACCGTGATTTACAGCTAAAGTCGGTTGGACTACTGAATTACTCTCCTTTATAGAACGCCGAGCTTCTTTGCCACGTGCATCTGTTAGCCATAAATTGTAATATGGCCATCGCCATGGCTTTGTTCAGCCTATTTTATTTTCATGATGGCGGAAGACGGGTTTCGACCAAACTGGCCTTTGTTGGGTAGAATTTGCGAAAAGTTCATTTTAAAATATGTTCTTTTGTACTGAAGTAAGTTTTTACGATCCTTGCTCGTAAATTTTTGTTCACGATATATTTTGCTAACGTCGCTATTTAATTAAATTTTCCCAAAGATATTCGAAGTTTTAACTTGAATTCATGACTTTTAGGTACCAAAGTTTTTAAGCACTTAATAATGTAATAAGTTTCTGCCTTTCAGTTGGACTCTTTTCGTATTAAGTATAATAACGTAAAATTCCAACTTTAAGCAATTTGAGTTTGAAAATAAATTTTAATTTTTCAATGTAAAAGGCATTTGCGAAATCTGATCAAACTGTGTAGTAAAAAGCAAGCAGTTTCTGCTAACTTTCCAACAATCCTACTGTTTTTTTTTTTTTTTTTTTTTTTTTTGTCACCTCTAAGTTGCCTTGAGGATAAAACAACTTGTAACGGTAAACTCTTTCTTATCTTCTTGAATTGTCTAATTTATGCTCTAATATAAAATTCTAATAGAAAGCTCTAATTTAATATTCTTGATCTGAATAGACAAACTGAGTCATAAAAGAAAATATATCAACGTTAAATTGTACAAATTTCCAGCGAACTACTTACACATGTTTCTGGGTTTCTAGGAACGTCTTTTTCAATGCATAACGTGCTTGCAGTTATCTGCAAATTGCGATTTTGAGTTTTTATATTTTCCTTTGTTTGTCTGCACAAAAGTATTTCTTTATTTCTCAACTAAATTGTGTCCCCTCTGACTCTTTTCTTGTCAATTTTATATTCATTTAGTCGATGGTGTCTAGAATCAGTTTTGTTTTCATGGCCGATAAATGCATTACATCTACATATTTCCCCCATTTGGAAGCTCTACCATCAGCATTTTCTTTTTACAGATAAGAAGCCCAAAACCGAACTCCAAACACTTTAGATGTGGTATAAATAAACGTTTATGAAGAGACAAAACCTCTGCTGGAGTGACTCTCGTTTTATTAGTGCACTCAAATACCATCTTAACTGGCCACTTCACATTACTGAATCATTTTAAATCTCGTATGAGCTTAAATTCTCAACGGTTTCATCAATGTTTTCCGCAAAATGTTGAGTATGATAACTTGATTTCCTTTATATTCCTGATTCATCTATTTTGATAATAATATATCGTTTACCAGCGGCAATAGTGGCACATCTCAAAAATTTGAAAAAAAAAAAAAAAAAAAATATTTTTTAAAATCTGATTTTTTTTGGCCACTACACTGGTACAAAGCTCGTTTACATAACAGGTGCCTGGTGGCTAAATGATATAATCTATAGAGGAAAATTATTATATTTTCGAAGAAAATTTTTGAACTGTATTACACTTTTAATTTAGACCACAAAAGTCGATCAGTAAAAATAATAGTACCAGAAACCGTTTGTGTATAAGTTTTGTATTTGAGAATAAATCAGTCATAAGTAGCATTGCGTAAAACTTTTGATTTTCTGAAATGCTATCCCCCCCCCCCCTTTTTTCTACATGTGCCACTATTGTTTCTGGTGAGTGGTATGTTTTTTGCCACTATTAAACTCATTTGTAACTCTATTTGCAACACTATTTTCAAACCACGTAATATGATATTAGAGTGTAAGCATGAAACTCATTCATAATTGTATTTGTTCTATTATACATACCGCAGTACTTTAGAAAGAAATTGAATTTTTATTGTTTTAAGTTGTCATTCAACAAAATTTAAACGTACGAAATTCAACATGGAAACAATGTCTCTTCAAATAATACAAATTTTGTTGTAGGGTAATTTTTTCTTTGGGAAGGGAGGGGAGCATGCGCAGAAGGCTAAGATGGACGTTTTCTTACTCTTACTTACAAACCAAAAAAAAAAAAAAAAACGTTCTGGATTCAGTGTTTAAATTCTCAAATGATGCACTTGTTTGATGTGGGAGCATCAAAAAAAAAAAAAAAAAAAAGTCATTTGAGATTCTGTTTCAAAATAAATAGGCCACTCTATCATGACTACTTTGTAGCTGTCGTCTTGGTTACTAAACCTCTTTTTCAAGTAGATAATTAGATAGCTCCATATAAAAAAAGTGCCTAATAAATCGCTGTAGTTTCTTCCTTTTAATCAACGCTCGTAAATTAAGCTGTCTGACATGAACATAGAAGTTAAAGATGCCGCTTTATGCCTCGCATAAGTTATTTCCTTTCTTCAATCAAAGCATTACACGGGCTCCATTAACCAATACCTATAAATGAATCTCGAATAGTGCGCTGAAAATTTGTTTGACAAATGGGTTATGGGGCATGAGGTTTCTGTATCATGTGCGAAAAGGGTTTGTTTCTTTTCTGTTTGTGGTTTGTGATTGATGTGCTGATGTTTTAACGGTAGGGCTTTTTTGTAGCTGTTAGAGGAAAAACATTCTACCATGACATACCCCCCATCCTCCAGATATACTTTGGTAGGTGGAGATTTTAAATTCAAAGCCAGAATGCAATATTTTTAACATTTTCCAGCTAACATTTAAAAAAAAATTAATTATTTCATAACGATTATGTATTTATTCAACAGCAATTTAAATATCTGAATGGATCTCGAGTTTTGGGCTAAGATTTGCTTGATGAATATATCAGAGGGTTTATTTTACTGAATCATCTGCATAAAGTTTTTTTTTCTCTTTCTTTTCTGTTTGTGATTTGATGTGTTGATGTTTTTACGGTAGCCTCGCGTTTACATCCTTGTAGCCATTGGGAAGCATTCTACCGTGTAAGTTTAAAGCCTTCAAACTGCAATGTCAAAATTCAATAATTTTAGCGTTGTGTAGTTAATTTTAAGTAAAATAAATTCATGAATATAATGCACTCATAAATTTGTAATTTAAACCGAATGAATCTTTTCCAGGTTTGCATTTTACGTTTAAAATACAAAACACTAAACAATTAGTTTTTTTTTTTTTTAAGCTCTTAAAAGCTTGAATTTTTTAACAGTTATTCATTACACAAACCATACAAATTTTAGACTCTGTCCTTTTATCGGAAAAAGTTTAAATTAAATTTATTTAAAGCACTATACACTTATATCACTTTTTAACTTCATTTTCTACTCGGGTCACATACACATGACTACCAGATAACTTGCGCCACCCTCAACAGATTAATGGACAGGTATGTCTGAATTCTTCTAACAAACAGTCCCTTTCAGGATCAAAACAAACTATTATGTCGTGTAAAAGGACGCAAAAAGAGATCTTTTGGGTGTACCTTGCGCAAAAGTATTTACCAAGGTTTGGGATTATTTATTTATTTTTTTGGCTGTCTTTACCAGGCCACCTTACAAAATCTCGGTGAGTCATAGATTGAGCACCGCTGTACTCAACAAAGAAATTATTTTCCTCTGCATTCAACAAATGGAATCTATTTTAGATAGAGCTGCAGAGGGAATTCTATTTTCGAAATTTGTTTGGATGTTCTTTCCTGCGCGTATTTTAAAAAGGATTGTCCGGTCATTGGCATCTTGCAGCAGCATCTACTGAACTTAGAACAGTTGAAAGATTTTGTTCAGACTGGGGGTGTTTGTTCTGTACAAATTATAAACGAATTTTTTTCCCTCAAAATTATTTTCGTAACTAAAAAGGCACCAGTTATTTCAAGCAATGGTACTTGATTGTTACAGCAACCGTACTCAAGAAATGTTATTTGTAAAAACATAGTTGTAAAATATAAATGTATATATATAAACGTAGCAGAATGAAAAGTTTGCCTTCCAAAATACAAAAAAAGGTTTTATGTAGCCTCCCTTTACCTTTCAAATTGAAAAACCTTCATATTCAAATAGCAATTAAATAAATGAAAACATCTTGCTTAAGTTCTTTCACTATGTCAGTTTTTATGAAGGTAGTTATAACATCACGCTGATATTTCCGATTAAATACGAATTCAGTCTTTTGTTTTTCTCGGTAAATTAATTTTATCAGATAAGTCGCAAAAACAAAACTCCGTAAAAGCAAATAAATTACACAGAAAATCTTGCTCAACAAAAGTTTAAAGCGACTGTTATTGAACAGGGTGGTTTAAATCAACCAAGGTCAAAGTTAGTGCAATCCTGTTTGTAGAGAATTAAAAAAGTATGTCTAGGTAAATAAAATTGAAATCGCTTAAATAATTGACTTTTATTTGAAAACGTTTGCCTGCGCATACTTTTGCAAAAAGTTGGAAAAGAATAACACACGTATTTATCTTCCTTATTCTTTTTCGGTTTTTGTTTTACCCAAGAATACTATGAATTAATTTCCAAATGCAAAGCTTTATTGTAATTATCCTCGGTTGAAAAGAATAGCGACACAACTCAAAAAATACGGAAAATGAAATTTTTAATTGATAATACTTTTTTTAAAAAATGATCTTTTATACGGAATAAAGACACAAGTCGTAGATAGCAAACTAGCCGGCACATGACAACTTTGATTAAAACCTAATTTGACTTAAATTTGATTAAAATTTCTAGGAACCCTAAAAAGCTAGCACAAAAACTGCATGAAATAAACGAAAGGAAAAGTATTAACTATTTCTGAGGGGCATTGCAGTGTATAGGAGTTTTTACGAATGAAATAACAATGATTTACAAATAGCAACGATTTAAAATATAGTCTCCTGAAAAAGTTGCTTTTTACCCAACTGCGCGTGCGCGACGCAAAGGAGGGTAATGTGTTTATCAGTCTATCTATGTATGTCTGTTCCTAGGTGGCGTTCTAAAGGCTGAACCCCTTGGTCAATTTTGGTAATGCTTACGTCAATCGATTTGTCTCAACCTTGGGAGTGTCACTAAACACATGACAGTAATCAAAATTCACCATATCAACAACCAGTTGCCATAATTTGTCAGTTCGGGATCGGCGCACGTTTGGTGTTGCACACTGTGTCGCACGCTACGTGCGTACGACAAATGCAGGTAGTTTTCGCTACCTGAATTTTGTTTACTAAGTCTACTATGTACTTTCCCCTCTTTCTGATATAAATTCTTTCATGTGTTTTTTATTTGTATTCTGTACTGTGATAAAAAATATATTATGCGTAACGAAGGCAAGACACTTAGGTTGTAGTTCTCATCAAAATAAACCTGTGCAATAAGCACCAAAAGAAAGAAAGTATACTAATTCGATATTCATCTCTAACATGTTGCTTTTCTTTTTGCCTTGATTCAAGGGACCGAGTTTCGCGACGTGTACTTTCTTGACAGGCTTTTTTAGTTTTGCGAGAAAGATGTTACTGACGACGTTTCCGATTTTGCGTCATCATGAGTTATACAGGCTGTTTATATAGCTGTGCTATGGTTGACTTAAGTTCGCGCATTTTTGCCAAAGGTCAAGCACATGTATCTTTAAACCGTATACAGGCTGTTTATATAGCTGTGCTGTGGTTGGCTTAAGTTCGCGCATTTTTGCCAAAGGTCAAGCACATGTATCTTTAAATCGTATGCAGGCTGTTTATATAGCTGTGCTGTGGTTGGCTTAAGTTCGCGCATTTTTGCCAAAGGTTAAGCACATGTATCTTTAAGCCGAGTTAGGTCCCTAGAGGGACTAATTATCAGTAGTTTAGACCACCGAAAGTTACTTAATAAACCTCACGATACAAACAAACTCTCTCAATGAAATTACAAGATTGCGAAATGTATCGTCTTATAGTCATAATAACTAAGTCAATGAAAATTAACTAAAAATTCTCAAATAAAAAAACATTAAATAAAAACAAAAAATCCGACTGCGTGAAAATTAAAAAAACTAAAACGAAAAATGTATGAGCCCAGTAGTTTGGAATGTTATTGAGTACTACTGAATAACTACATCATTGAAATAGTTTATAATCGTACACAGATAAGACAAATCATAAATTCAAAAGCAGAATAGAAGGATCAAAAGTCGGGGCTCATTCAAATTTTACGGGGTTCCTTGAATGGGTCCCGACTGTTGATCCTTCTATTCTCCTTTTGAATTTATGATTTGTCTTATCTGTGTACGATTATAAAACTATTTCAATGATGTAGTTATTCAGTAGTACTCAATAAGATTCCAAACAACTGGGCTTATACATTTTTCGTATAGTTTTTTTAGTTTTCACGCAGTCGGATTTTTTTTGTTTTTATTTATTTATTTTTTTTTTTTTTGAGTTGTGTCCCAATTTTTTTTAAGCTGCGCTATGTGTAAAGACTAGGCAGTTTTTATTCCCCGAAACTTGTTGTGATACTTCATCGATACGTAGTTTTAGATCATGTGTGCCCAACTGGTTTCACATCTTATAGAAAACTTCTTTAATAACCTTCGCTCCTGTTAATAAATGACAATGAGATTCATCATTTTTACGAAAGAATGTCTTATAATCTTTCAAGTGTTGACCCTAAAATATTAAACAAAAGCAATGGATAATTCAAAATTTTTTGGTATTTTTTTCTTTTTTAATTTTTTTTTATTACTAGCAAAGGATTTGCTTTAAATGTGATTCTTTCAGCTGTTCCAGTTACTTTTGTTCACCAACCCCAAATTTTACTGCCGTTGCTCGTCGAATACTTTTTCAGGGGAAATTTTATACTAATTAGTAACTCAAAAAAAGATGTTTTTCTTTACTACTAATAATAAAGCTGAAAGTTTGTATGTCTGGATCTCTGTCTGTTACGCGCATAGCGCCTAGACCGTATGGCCGATTTTTATGAAATTTGGCACAAAATTAGTTCGGAGCATAGGGGTGAGCACCTCGAAACGATTTTTTAAAAATTCGACTTTGTTTTTTTTTCTTTCTATTCCAATTTTAAGAAGTTTTAATCGAGCAAATTATCATCACATGGACGAGTAAATTATCATAACATGGAGGAACAAATTAACGTAACAAATTGGCTAGAAATTCAGCATCCTATATTTGTAAACATTCAGTCGAACCAAAGGCATTTTTAATTTTCTATTACGAGAAAAGGCGTGCGGGTACCAGTAGTTAACACATTAAATACAAACTTACTTGAACTTTTTTTAAACAGAATTCCGTTTGTTCATTTCTTCTCATGAGATTCGACAAAATATGGTATGTCATGTATTTTGTCAAAAAAAAAAAAAAAAAAAAACTTTCCATTAAAAAAAAAATAAATAAAATTGTGGATCTCCATCACATTTTAAGAAAATCGCTCGTCATTATTTTATTTGGCTAACTTTCTTAGCTCTTGTTGAAATGTATTGTTCTGAATCTGAAAAAATCGGCAACAATCTCCACTCTGACAGATTTTAATACTTTATCAGAAGTTGTGGTTTAGGCTCTAGGATAAGATTTTATCTTCCTAGTAGCGTGTACACCGCTGGAATTATTTCTCTCATATTTCATAAGAAAGAACTAAGAATACATACCCGGTGTCTTGCATTTTCCATCACAAATCACAATACCCGCTTATAAAATTCGTAACTGTCGTTACAGAATTCGATGAATCGCATCTTAGAATTTAAAAAATAATAATCAATTCTTCTATTTCTGAGTAAAGGTTCAACTTGCATTGAAAAAGTAAAATAAAAATATAAAACAGCATCCCCCTTCTTCCTGGAAAAATAAATGTCTTAACCGAGAACTTGATCGCAGGCAACGTATTATCTTGTATATAATTAGAGTTTCTGTCTGTCTGTGGAATCGGTTGCTGATTGGTGGATGTTGAGCCTTGTTCCCTGGGGAAATTCCCCCTAATTGCTGCTAGTATTTTATTTTTATTCATTTGTATCTTTCGGTGGGGAAACACTACTACTTTGAAGTAGTTCTTAGTCAAAATAAAGAAGTGTTAATGAACTTTAAAACACTTTTTTTTCTGTTTATCATTCAAATGTATTCCTCGATAAATTATTCTTGCTTCTTCTTTTTTTTTTTTTTTTTTTTGCTTTTCGGCTACGTCGAAAGAGATCGGTAATTGTGTTTGTTTTATTATAGCGGTAACTGGATCTAGATGTCATGTCTTGAAAATGTCCAAAGAACTTGAAAATACATTGATGTATGTTTCTCAGTTACATAAACAAGCAAAAGTGTTAACTATTGCAATGAAACCTGCTGTTCTATGTGGGATAAAATCTATTTATCCGCGTTTCTTTTGACATGTTTTAAAATTTATTATTATTATTTATTCTTTAGAGAACATCTCTTAATTAATTATTTTACTTATTTTTCTGAAATAAAAGAAATATAGTCTTGTTATTGAACAAACACTTATCAGGCGCGGTGGGAAAAGCACTTATACTAAAGGTTTGAATTGAAGTAGTTTTACCTTAAAGCCAGACATACGCAAGTCTAAAAAATGTGATTTTCCATTCATTAGTGCATTGTATTTGGAAGTCTATTTCGCATCGAGCCATGCGAACGTAATTCTTTAAAAAAAAATTTAAAAAAATCAATTTTTTACCAGGGTAAAAAGAGCGCGCGTCCCATCCTTTGCATGCCCTAGAAAAAAGTTTTTCCTCTTTACTGTAAAATTACCATAATGTGACTTACGTCCTTCTGGCTCTGTGAGTAGAGATAGGTCTTTGGACTGTCATAGCTACATTCACCAAAGTGCTGTGTATTAGGTACTGGAGTTGAATGATGGAATTTCCAAGCGTAGATGAAATTGCAAATAATTGTAACTATAGTTGGGGCAAGCCTAACCCGGTAGCATGGCAATGCTGAGATTAGGATTAATGCGGCCAGATTAGGTTTGCCCCGACTATAATTGATTTTATTAATCCAAAATATTATGCTTTCATTTTATCGACCATGATATTTATTGATTTATTCAATCAAAAAAATGATGTATTAAGTTCCCGTAATTAAATCAGAACTTGATTTTTATACACATAATTCAATGTGTGCAGGTATTCAGCTCAAAATTTGCTTATTACCTACTTATTTTGAGAATATTGGACCTTTTTCCCCCACTGAAGTGCAATAATGTCACCTTCCTTCTTTCAACGACGGCTGCAATTTCGTAATACTTTACTGTACTCATCGTTCCGTTGAATCTTGTAGCATGCTTCAGGAGGCCATGATCATAACAGAGAATAGTCATTTTCAACACATGAAATATACATTTAGTACGTGCTTCAAGCTCTCTTCAACATTGGACAATATTTACCATTCCAGGCGTTATGGAGTAAAAAATGCGTGCTTGCCAACCACAATAAAACTTAACCCACCACATCTCTGATTGAAAAGCATGAAGACAAATACAATTTTTTTCCCTTCAGAGTTCGTCTGGGGCCCATGACTCATACTTATCTGCCTCACCATGACACGGGGCCAAACAGAGGGGATGCAGAGGTCGTGAGAGGGGTACGCGGCACACAAAGGCGGGATTTGGAGTACTATTCTGTTCCATTTTTTCCCTGCCATCCTCTTTCACGAATTTTTTTCGTTCCATTCTCGGCCTCCTGCTCCATCTTTTTAAAATGTTGGCTGCTCGAGTACTGATACGAAGTTGACAAAAAGGATTAGCGTTGGTGTGCTTGCGTTTCTGTTAATGACAAGTTACTTTCGGCTCTTTTTTTTTTTTTCTTTTTTTTTCTTTTTTACTTCCTCGACTCTCAACATCTCTTTTTGTTATTTTCTCCCCTATTCGTCGGTTTAACTTTCAATTCTTTTCGGTTTTGCGTTCTGATTTTCGTGGGAGTTATGCAGGAATCTTGTCTTTGTCATGGAAATGGAACTAAAATAGAACACAATATGAACTGATCGAATAACGCGTTATATTTTTAGGTTCAGATTAACTTTGGAACAGTAATCCCTCGTTACATCGCACCTTGTTTTTCGCTGATTCAATTATAAAGCACTTTTCTTTTGCTTCCAAAAATCATACATGAATTTCAAAAAATGCTGCTTCGCATTATCACAGAAAAAAAATGATAAATATTTCTCAGAAAAAGTTTTTTTTTTTTTTTTTTTTAAACAATCAACATAACTGGCATATTTTCCATGCACTTAATTCACTGCAGTTTTAGCTGCAACTTTCAATTCGTATTTCATCATAGAACAATAAACATATTTTAAATACTTTTTTAAACAAATATTGATAAATTAGCAGTGGCGTTCATTCACTGGGCTGGGGTTTTTGTTTTTTTCTTTCTTTTTTCTTTTTTTTCTTTTTTTGCATTCAATTCCTCCAAAAGAGCTCATGCGTAGATCCAAAAGATATCCCTTTTTTTTAATAGCTTCAGAGACAACATCTGAAATGTTTCTTCTGCAGTATGCCAAATGCTACAATTTTTGACAATGCTATAAATTTTTAAAAATGAAAGTGCTAAATCACTGGTCCATCAACCCTACTTGGGAGGTGCTAGCTAATTAGTCAAACATTAAAGGTTTATTGGAATACGTAAAAAAGTCCAGGAGGAGTCACATGTAATACCTAAATTTAAAATAATATACGAAATAAAATTTTTTATCCGATTCATAGTCTTAAAACAAAGCAAAAAATAATAAAATAAATATAAATAAGTAAGTGTAAAGGAACACGTCTACGTAACACGCTCTAATAGAAAGCAATGCATATTCAAATGAAATAAAAAAAAATGAGCAATATCGATTATGAGATCATGTATTTTACAAATACTAATTATGGAGTCAAGTAACGAATATCAAATACAAATATCCTTTATCAAATCATGCAACACATATGGTTTAAAACATAAAACAATTATATCATGTAAAATAACCATTATAAAAACTAACAAGTACAGTATCAAGTCTATTGCGATTTAATAAATTTTCTTTGTTTAATCAATTAAATATGTTCTAATATAGAGCGGCAAATGAAGTTACGTTTTAAATGGAGCATAGATATATGTTCTAAAAGTGAAAGATTGATGTATTATTTTTCCTCATTTGGTTTTCCTAAAACGTCTTGGAGATAGCAATACTAATAGAAAAAAAATCCGGTTTTAAAATTCACTTTAGATGTGTTTTACTTTCAAAATATCTCTTAACTTTCCGTGCAAATGCTCGATTTAATATTTCTTTTTGTTTATAAGGATCTCACGGAAGCTAAAAAGGTTATATATTACTTCTACTGAGTGAATAGCCATTGTTACGGGGCTGATTTATAGTCCCATTAATGAAAAAGTTCTCTCGCAAGCGCTTCAATAAATGCGTGAACTTGAGCAATATTTTATTTCTTCTTTTATGTAAAAAGGGTGTGTTATTTGTTATTGCATTATCGTCTGCTTTCTATCCGGAGAAATTGTTTCAGAACTTTGCTTAATTGCGCTATTATTTTTAATGCTGGTTTTTTGGGCTATTTTAAATCACTTCGTAGTTTAATATTCTGCTTATGAGGTATTTGTTTTGCTTTAAGAAATTTGAACTGCTCAGTTTAATTTGAGGTTGTTGTAGTTTTTTTAAAGTTACGAATACAGAAATTTTAGAAGATTATATGCAATTTTCTATACATCGATTAAGTAAGCGAGTCCCTAAAACAGAGGTCGTCACAAAATACATATTCTTTTAAGTACATTATTTGCTAAAATTGTATTTCACATAAGACTACTGCCGTGCTAAACGCATAAGTCGTATCTGCAGCTGAGTTCAAAATGAATAATTGGCGTTTAAAGTTTTATGCCTCCACGTATTTGATTCAGATTTCTTTAAAAAATATTTCCCATCGACAAATGAGCCTGAAACATTGTATTTAAGAGAACTATGAGGCAAAGAACCACCTGGTGACCGTAACTCAATTTTGATAAAAAGTTCAGATACGACTTTGGTGCTTAGCACGACATGCTTTTGAAACCTGAGCTTTGGTAATAATCATCCTGTATGGAAAATTAAAATGCTGTGAAACTCTTGGCTACAGAATCCCTCTTTCCAATTCCTGATCACAATAGTTATTATTTATTTAATTATTTATTTATTATTTATTGCTGTAATAATTTACTATGCAATAAGTCGTTCAATTACAAACACTTTACGAACACATTACGAACGAATTTCAAGTTCATACTGAACCGTGATCTAAGATTCATTGTGTGTGTGTGTGTGTGTGTGTGTTTTTTTTTTTTTTTTGAACTTTTTGACATTTTTAAGTGCTGGAGTAAAGGATTTATCACCATTTGCAAGTACAATTTCATTGGTAGTGTGTTCTTGAAAAAAAAAAAAAAAAAAAAACTTTTATGTAAATAGTTTTCGAAATCAAAATTAGGTTATCTCATTATTTCTCATGCTGTTGAATCTTTATGTTTTTAATCGTAAAAGTTGCCTTAGAACGGGTTCCTAAACTAGGTGTTGCGACACCCTGAGGTGTCAAAGTAAGAGCCGAAGGATGCCGCAAAGTGTCCATTGTATCAATGTTTATGTATATAATCGGGATAGGCTAGGGTACCGTAAGAAAATTATTAATTTTTCAAAAGAATGTCGCGAATCGTAAAAGTCCTGCCTTACAGTTTAAAATTTGAAAGACATCAAACATTCATCATTTATTTTGAAGCAAAATGTTCTAGACAATATTCTATCATCACTTTCAAACTTCTCAAGTATTAAAGGTATTTTTCATGTATTGAAAATGACAGCGTTTTATTGGAAGTCCGTTCCATGCTGTAATAAAATAAGAACAAATATTTCGAGCTTCCACTTTATTTTGAGGCAGCGTGGTCGTTGTGCGAAGTTTTCCCCCATTGCTGACAAAATACCGAGCCATCAAATCTCATCTGCTTTCTTGAGAAACGTCCTGATGTGTGAAATCTATGTGACAAGCCCCGCTCTTCTTCCCTTTGTCTTATCGATCCTGCGAATCCACTGCTGAATTATCGAAGAAGTAGTTTATGCGTATTTCTTGGTGAATCCACAGAAAGTTTTCTGTTTTTAAGATTCTGGTATTATCAGTTAAAAATTCTTTGGAATGCTTCGTACGGGTGGTTTAGTCGAAAGACTTTTCGCTATGAAGTTTTCCCTACTGTGATATGCAGTAAATATTAGTTTAGTCCTAGATTGGTTCAAATTAATATCTAAAGCAGTTTTAAATGTATTTAAAAAAAAACTTAACTCAAGGAATGCTTCTTGGTATTTGCAGGGTTGACTTTTTGGTGTTTCCAGCGCTTAAATGTTGTAGAGCAATACAATATGTCATGGATTTACAATGAACGAATCGAAAACTGCAGGCTCAAAAAGTTGGAGTAGTTTTTACTTTTTGTTTTGACTATTACACCACTTGTCATGAGCTGTCATGGTCCTTGCATTACGCTAGAATTATTGACTACTTTGAGTGATACAATGTTAATAAATAAGGTTTTAGCAGGACTTTATTTGTTTATTTATTTATATATTTTACTTTGTTATATATATATATATATATATATATATATATATATATATATATATATATATATTTTTTTTTTTTTTTTTTTTCTTTTTTTTTGACGTGCACTATTTTTTATTTGAAAATTTAGGAAAACATGTTTTTCTTTTTTTTCCTTTCGTTAAAGTCACGTTGGAAAAAATTTGGTATTTAGATATGTTTTGTTTCCTTTAAATTTTAACTTCGATTTTCAAAGTTATAACCTTGCTTGTCTGATCTCGTCTTTGGTATGATATAGCTTGCTGGCATAAATTTTCGAAGAAAAATAACACCACAAAGGTATTTCACAGAGTGAAGGTTTCGAAGTTTGATGCATTTTGCTGGAGCAAATATTTTTTATTCGTAGTTAATGGTGCTTCAAGTAAAAGATTATCGGTCAGTATATCATAACTCTCAGAATTCATTTTGTCCTCAAAAAAAAGGGGGGAGGAAGGGGGGGGAAACTAATGGAGTAGTCTCCCAAAGCCAATGCTTAGCCATCTCCAACTGTATGCTTTGCGAAAATTTGTCTTTCTTTACAGAGGTACCAGAAATAGCAAAAACTATGTGGTTTATTTATAGTACAGTAAAAATAGGGGTCGGACCCAAACATCCAAAAAAAAAAAAGCTAAACCTGGTGCAAATTGTTTATTACCCTCCCAATAAGAACAGGTAAAAAGTCCCACCCCATTGTGCGTCGGGTTATGGAATGGGGGGCATCTAAAAATTGCTGTTTTGGGTATTTTTCCAGAATTTTTAGAGTAAATTTAAAGTGAGAATATTATGTTATACTAAATTTAAAAGCATGAAATTAAAGGTGTTTGACCCCCAAGAGGGATGACATAACCCATCAATGCTAAAGAGCCCCCCTATCCCCGTAAAACGAAGCAGCACCCCCGAACCCCCCTCCAAACATTTCATATGGAAACATTATTTTATGCTAAGTTAAAGTTAGAAATCAAGTGTGTCCATCCTCCAAGAGCGATGGTGCACCTCCTCTCAAAGCTACAGCCCCCCCCCCTTCGTAAAATAAAAAAAATACTCAACCCCCCCCCCCCTTTATTTCAAGTAGAAGTGTTATTTCATGCAAATCTAAAATGTATTAAATCAGGACTGTCCACCCCATAAGAACAGTAGCTCACCTCCCAAAACGAAATTATATACTAAAATATTATCCTTCCCCCCACCCCCCTCTGATGGTGCACATTTGATTCAATGGCCAGAAAAATTACGCTGAACTGTTTTTTGCTTTCAAATGATTTCTCCTAAGTTTGCAACAAAAAGTCTTCGTTATCGAAATGTTTTTTGGAATCTAGATTCTCAGCAAAATCGTTATTGTTGCAGTTATGTCTAGCACAGTTTGTGCATATAGTTGCACACTTCAGTCCACTTTTAGACTTTTCAAACACTCACTATATCCAATGAACCCCTCAGAGCAAGCACAAGATTTGAGGCGCAGAAAGTCTTCTAGAGCTTGGCTGTTGTAATAAGACGCAGATTATATTTCTGTGGTGCTTTCTTTGCACCCATCAAAAATGACACTAGCTTTCCCATTCTTACAAGTGGCCTATACACTGCATTGCTGGCATATTTCTTTGAAGCTTACAGAACCAAAAATATGATCAAGCAGGTATCTTCCATCTATTACATATGATGCAGTGAGAAGCGAAGGGATGTCAGCGGCAAAATTAAAAATTTGGAGATAACCAGTACAAATGGTTGGTGAACCTCTCCTCTATCTTGGCGCAAGAGATGGTACTAGTAGACCTAGTAGTTGCTTCTATACAGCATGATTTAGAAAAGAAAATCAATGAAAGCCTATCTAGGATGTTATCTATAAACGCGTTTTATTCAAAACTTGAAAATGTCCACTTACATCCCTTTGCTTCTCACTGCCTCATATATGACACCAGCTGTTCGTTCTGTGATGGTGGATGAACCTTTTGCTTCAGATAATAGCACTTTAACGATGTAGGATTTCTTTCCTTCTGAAACCAGATTCATCGAATACTGATGGAGGATCAGCGCATAACTCGTACCAGAAGTTTTTAGCAATTTGTTATTCCATTTTTACTGTTCATACCAGTCGGTGTAAAAGATGGTTTGGCTTACACATCTTTACAGATAATAACTACTCTCGTAACAGAAGCTAAAGACATAACTGCTTACCTCTTTTACAAAGAAATGCCACAAAATTGTTTGCCTTCAATATCCTTTGATGTTACTACACGAATGTTAAAGGTCTCATCGCAACTCACTTTATCATCAGCGAGCAATACTACTACCAACTTGAGAGGGAAGTAACTTCTGGGGGATTTAGAAACAGATTGTAATTTCCAAACTGAGAGACAAAAAGGTGTAAATATTTAGCATTCTATTGTTGTATTGCTCATTGCTCTCATCAAGACTTGTTCTATCGTTGAATCACTACAGGTTCTAGACCACCAGAATTTGTCACTGCGTTAGATCGTTGGATAGCTGATGTTTTAGCTGATGTTTAATGTGATCAAATTTTTTTTATCGCATAATGTACTCAAAAGTTTCAGATAGTGTTGCAAGTATATGTCCGCATCTTAAGCATAATTCGCATAACCAGATGCGGAAAAGGGAGATAGCTTGGTGTTTGCAAATGAGAATCCCCACCGACTTAGAGGGTGCAGAATTGCAGCATTGCCCGTCTCACTATTAGCAATTTCCGTTTGTCCCCCCTTACGGTGATGGCAAAAGATTGTAGAAAAGTTGAAGTAAGTTAATCAAGAAGAAGTAGGAAAACTTTGGTCAATTTGGACTTTTTTTATGCTGCACAAGAATTTGGTTTTCCAGCGCTCTAAACAGTTTAATAACTCCAGTCACAAATAATTTGGTTACTGAGCTCGCTTAGATTTTTTAGAATTATCATTCTGATATTACCATAGCATTGTGTGACATTTTTTACTTCGGAAAAATTTAAATCAGGGAAATTTTTTCGAGAACTTCACTGCAATAGTTGATTTTAGAATGTAAATTCAGGGTCCCCCCCCCCAAAAAAAAAGCGATGGCGCACCCCTTAAGTGTGACGGAGTACCCATCCAGAATAAAAGCCCTCAAAAAAGAAAGAAATAATCTTTGAAAAAACTGCCTTAAAATTCCAATGACTCAAAGCTGCTCCATGAACCCCCCCCCCCCCAATCCCCCACTCCGCCTGTCCACCCCTGTTAATTAGAATTTTTTTCTGTGAGAGTTTATTATTTTACTATTATAGAGTGGTTTCTGTGAGGTTAGAGAATTTTTTTTTTAAGTAATAGAAATTATTTTTATTTAAATAGAAGATTATTTCGTTCCCCCCCCCTTTCCCCCAAAACCCGACGCGCAAAATGCTGGGACTTTTTACCCCTTCTTGCTGGAAGGGTAAGAAGTAATTTGCAACAGGTTTCGTCTTTTTTTTTTTTTTTTTTCTTTTTGATGTTTGGGTTTGACCATTTATTGACCTAATTTTACTGTACTATTAAATGATTTTTTTTTTTCTCTTCGAAAAGATAACGTCATCCACTTTTACCCATATAGTAGTGCTTTTTTTTTTTGCTAACTGCACCCTTAGTTTATTTTGAACTTTTGTAAGAAACAGTGGTAGCATGACTTTTCCATGGCGAACTTTTTTTTCTTCTAGTAAATCACGTCGGACAGTTCGATCCCTGCATTGCAAGTTTAATTCCCGTTTAATTTCGGTCGATGTTTTCTTTTTAGAGCTTTCCATTCTTTTGACATTTACACAGCCACAAGATGGCCTACGAAGCCCATATTTGCTTTGATGATTTCTATAATGCTTTGTATATATCGTCTTGAAAGTGGGCAGAAAAATCTCTGAAAAAATCCGCGAAACAGAGTTATTTGCGTGTATAATGCATTCGAGTATATAATACAGTAGTGCCCAACCTTTTTCTACCTAAAGCCTCACCTCATATTAAGCATCCTCTAGTGGATTAAAACACATATAAAACTCCAAAGAAGAAACCAACAATTCTTATTGTAGTACCCCGAAGCCTCTATTATTGATGTGAAATTTGCATCTGTTTTCCAGAAACCAATCTCTGAATATATGTGTTTCCAAATTTGCGATATTGTAACTAATCGTCGATTAGTGAAAAAACAGAACAACGGGCCACATAGATCAACTTCACGGGCCGCATGTCACCCACTGGCCGTCGGTTGGGCACAAATGGTTGGTTGGGTACGATGGAATTCGTATTCCTGCAATGAAGTCTAAGATATTTCAAATCGAGCATTTAATTGACAAATTGTGCAATATTGGATAGTTTTGGAGCGTAAACTTTCCTTTGTGCGTTTTCTCCTTTTCAGCTTGAAACAAATACATATACAAATGTGACGACCAGCAACAGACTCTTGGCCCAGCTAGGCTGGTCCTAGTCAATTTATTAGTCCTCAATGAAGATTAATGGCTCTTTTAAAGCTATCCACCCCCTTGCTCATTACCACCTCTTCCGGTAAGCTGTTCCAAGTGCCCACAACCCTACTAAAGTAGTAGTCTTTCCTTATTTCCAGGTTAGCCTGAGATGTCCGGAAATAGAGATCCATAAATATTTCAGAATGCTTATTTACTTCTAACCCGTATCGCATTCTTTACACTTAATGTGCAGAACCCTTTTGTTTCACTACCGATAACATATCGAACACGAAATGTCCAATTCTTTCCAACTTTCTCAATCTTCTTTTCGATTTTTTTTCTGTCACCTTCCATTTTTTCCGCTTCTTCCACGAACGCCTGTTTTGGCGCATTAAAAGAATAGAACAGGGACCAAGAAAGAATGTTTTTCTTTTTATGCTGCGTTTTAACGGATGATAAAGGGAGGGAAGCGTGAAAAAATCGCTGGGAGTTGCTTTTATTTTCCTTTTTAAGAAGCGAGGGTCATTAGGATGGAAAGAAAGTACATGGACGTCAAGGATAAGAAGATTGCCGCTTCTTAGGAATCTGCTTGCAGAGATTTCTAACTTTCCAAAGTTTAGTTTCATTTTTTGGCGATCGATGTTCGTTGAACCCGAGTGTTATGGAGAATTGACTCATAAGTTCTCGACCAGGGGGTAAGCGGTTAACTACCAAAAAATAGATAAAATTATATTGAAAATGCTAAGATTGTCATTGCAACAGAAGTTCAATTTATATGATGTAATCTGACACTGAAATAAAAGTATTGCAACCCTTTGTTAATTTTTTTTAGAGAGCAGTGCCGTATCCAGAGGGGGGGGGGGGGGGTTAGCCCTTCCAAAATCCAGAAATTCCTTTTTTTTGAATGGATAAGGACTAAAACTAGCTATATTTCCCCAAGAATTTTTTTTTCTGGCAGCGCCACTGCTGGGACTAGTTTTAAAAAAGAATACGAAGAACTAGCTGGTGTTGCCGAGAAGTACCTTCTAAGGGTTTACCATGACTTACTTCTGCGAAAATAAGTTTAGGAGTTCAACTTACCTGAAGAACAAGTATAGTTTCACACTTAGGTTGAAGGATGATTTGGCGATTGTATTTGTGACCAATTCGGAGCCAAAAATGGATGAATTTAGAACGGGGGGGGGGGGGGGAACGGAGTTCCCACCAATTAATTCTTTAGACTTTTTTCATTTTATGGATGAGTGATATAAACCTAAATGCAATCTCCATTAGAATAAAATTTATTGTTTTTCAATTTAAATTTCCAAAATGTAATTGATTTCTAATGGTTTAAGAGCTAAGCCTTAACTATATGTGACACATTTTAACCAAGCAGTGTTTTTATTGGGAGCGATCATTCACAAAAGCTACAAGCAATTTTCCATACTTTATTCATCACACAGTATTGAACCTGTAAGCTTCCATGCCGCATAACAAACATATTTCATAGATTTAGTATGAAATTTGAAGTATTTTTAAAAGTTCTTAAACTGCCTCAACTTTTTTTACCGCAAACGTACTGTGGTTCGGTTACCCCTCGTAAATAGTGTTTTTTCTTTCTGCGAAATTCGTCTTTTTAAAAATAAATAAATATATATATATACTGATAAGCTCCAAGAAAGTGATAAAGCATTTTTAAGGAAGACGAACTAATTATTCGTATCATATCAAAAACTAGTCTTGTTCCATAGAGAATGAACAAGCATTGTAAGAAATCTAATTGTTTTAGTCACGCATAACCATTTATCATAAAGACCAAATGACTTGTGTTATATCAAAATGAGATCATATATCTGCCTTGTAATTATTGATCAGAGCAGTTGGTATCCATAGAATCTCCTCGCAATGGGGTCACTGAGTAGTACTTTTGATTTCGAAACAAGTAAATTTTAATGACAAAAATGTTTCTCTCATCCATCGCGCTCGAACTGGAATAATTACTTCAAACACGGTCTTCTCCCACGCTAGGTTGCTAAAGCTTGGATTTTCCCTCCGCAACCTTAAAGTGGCGTTCATACTTTATCTTTTCCTACTTATTAGCTGTTTGCATTTTTCCTTTTTATCATCATTAATTATTTATAATTTGTTTAATATTTGAAATTCTGTTTGCTTAATTTTATATTTACTTGGCTTTTTAGTTTTGCTGCGTTGCGCATCTATGGGCTCTTGGTGTGCGGGTCTTTTCAATATTTTTCACTTTTTATTTTATATATATATATATATATATATATATATATATATATATATATATATATATATATATATATATATATATATATATATATGTGTGTGTGTGTGTGTGTGTAATATGATTTTAATGTTTTAATTCTTCAACGTTTAAAAACTTTGTTTCTACTTTTTAATTTTATAAATGCATTTATTTTGGGCAATAAACCTCCATATCACAGATAAACGTCTTAAAATTTACATCTGATGTGTTTGTTTTTATAAATGCTACATGCATACTTTTATATTAAAATGTATGCTATTTTTATATTAAAATATTACTTGACTTGAAGAATCTATGTAAGTTTATTATTTTCAGACTTCAAATTTTTTACTAAAAACTTTCAGTTAACTGAAAATGTGGTCAAAATGGACGAAATGACATTTTACCCGGGGTGGTTTTTTCCGGCGGTTTTTCCTGGGGTGGACAAAATAGGACAACCCTGCTCACTTGCCAAATCGATTAACTCCATAAAACAAAAAGTCGAGAAAAGTGATGAAGAAGATGGTGTTATCCATAGAAGTTAATAGGACCTCGTACTACTTTTTCTGCCATCGCAGGATCAGAAATGTACGGAACCAAAACTTTAATATAAATTCACATGCTAAGCATTGATTAAGCACTATTAAAGCAGAAATGATGATTGTTTTAAAGTGGAGTTAATCGATTTGGCAACTGAGGCATCCAAATATCATTTTTCTCCTACAATGTATTTTACCGAATTTCCTGATTATATTATTATTCTTAAAGCTTCATTTTCTTACGTTTTTTAACTTGCGTTTCTTTGTATTTCAGGTAAGAAGAAGTACTTGACATTTGCAGTTGGAAAAAAGTACATCTACACATTTGCATGTTTCTCCTTCAAGGTACTTGAAAAGTTAGTGTTGTAATTTATTAGTTACAACACTGTTGTATTTATTGTTAGTGTTGCTGTATACATATATCTTCGTTTTATTCTTGAAAGCTGAATAAGAAAAATAAAAAAACCGAGCTTAACGTAGTTTATTTGGTGCAAATAATCAGAAAAAAATCTATATATAAGAACGCCTTTGAACTTGTATATGTGAAATATTCATTACACACTTTCATCGCAGGATATTAGTGATATTTGCAGTATATTTTTGTTCTTGCAACAAATTCTGGGGGATGTAAATAGATAGCTTTATCTTTAATCTACAATTCTCACAAATTTAATAACAATTTAACATTCGCAACCATGCAACAGAAGTATAACAACTCAAATTCTTGAAAAAACGTACTTATTACTGATTTAAAATCAAAACTGGATGCTCCCCCCCCCCTTTTTTTGCCACAAAACTTGTATGAAGTTTATTTACATAACTGGTGCTTGGTGACGCATAAACGATACAATCAAAAGTTACTCATTGTTGGGATTCCTAAACTTAGAAGAAAGATGTTCAAAATTGCTAAGTACACACTTTTAATTAAGACTACAGAAACTTTTTGCTCTGTTGTAAATTACTGTGTGTAATTCTTCCGTTTTTGCTCAAAATTTGCATTACTTTAGATTTTTAATAAATGTGTTTTCACTTTTTCTCCCACAAATTATTAACCATATTTAACTCAAAGCATTACTGGAAATATGACAGCGGAGAAGCATCAAACCGAAGCATTTGCCTCTTTATTTGATATAAAGATGTCACACAGTTTTTTTAACGTTGCGAAAAAAGTTGTTTTTCTCTAACATGTGTTGAAAATATGCAATGATTAGATTATTCATATGCTAAGCAAACGTATTAATGCTTTTTTGTTTTCAAATTGTTTTCAACAGCATTTTTGCATGAAAATAGATAAAACCTTCAAACCACTAAGATTTGCATCTTTAACAACATACATTCAATAATTCAGAAATACTGTCGCAATTTTCGTGATCCCTTTGGATTTTTTTTTTTTTTTTTTTTTTTTTTTTTTTTTTTTTTTTTTTTTTATATGGTGAATGGAAAGAAAATCATTTTTGTTTTATTGTTGTCTTCCAAAATATTGAAGATTTTATTTCTTTTCCGATATTACTATTTACAAAGCGCATTTCTTCCTCCACAAAATGCCATAGCCGTTCGCCAGGAACTAAAAACCAAAATGGTGATTCATTCGATTCCGGTTTGGAGCGCCATCGACAGATAACCCTGACAAAACCTCAGCATCTTTGATAAGGTGATGGAAATGTGGATAACATTTTTCCGGTAAGTCAGAGCTGCCTCGCTCTGCTTAATGTTTCTACCAGTTGTGTCTTCGGGGGTTGCGTTAGCGAATATAAACGGTAAAGAACCTTTTTCTTCACTTCTAAGGCAACCCCCCCCCCCCTACTATCAAGTTCCAAAAGCTTTCTCCCAAATTGGTATTTTATCAGGCAATTTCCTCTTTTGTTTTTTCTGAATGGGTATATGGTTTTGATATGTATCTCCATTGCCGACAGGAGGCCATGTCAGCCTATTCGGAAACTAGGGGCCCGTCCCTTGAAGGGTCTCAGCCCGGAATCGGAGTAGTATATATTTGACAAGTTTTATGGGAGGAAGGGGGCTGGCGATCAAACTGACAAGGGCCTGCCTTGGCTCTAGGCGGCCCTGTGCATCTCGTGCATGTTTTTATTTGTTGACGCAGTAGATTATGTTGCTGATGCGGTCTACGGAAAGTTATTAATTTAACAAATAACTTTAATTTATGTTGTGTACGAAAAATAAGTACTTAATCCAAATAATTTCACATAATGCTGTCTACGATAAACAATTTTTTTCAGGTAATAATGTCAAAAGTGTAAAACTTTGCAACAGTTATACCACAAATAAGAAAGTTAATTCCGTCAGTATTAAGATATCTTGACTTCTGAATCATGATGTTTTTCATTTCTTGGGCTTAATTTGCAACCCATTGCGTATCAGCAAAAATATATTGAAAAGGATTTAAATTTTTAGCAGTGCCAACAGAAATCTTTTCAATTCAAATATACTTTTCTTTCCATATTGAAATTTACTCCAATGTTCACCAGGATATCGTCTAAATTTAACTTTGTTGAAATAATGCCTGGCTAAGATTAAAATTTATTGCAATATTTTCTTTAAAAAAAACTCGAAATTGTAAAATACCGTGGATTTCCTTGAACTGACAGTTATTAGCCACATTTCCTTTACAAATGTTCAAGTACTGCATCTGCGTCGGATTGTAGTTTGAAAATACGAGCCATATAACGAGACTTTACAGTGAAAAAAAAAACTTTTCTACAGTGTGCTGCTTATGCAGCTGCTTTTGTTAAACTGTGGAACTTTTTTGGGTAGTTTTTAACGATTCTGGATGCGGTTTGATTCATTCCCCTATGGATGGCAATTGGGGAAACGTCTATTTTTATTTCTCTGTCGGCATTCTTTGATGAAAAGAAACAATCTCAAGCATGGAGTATGTTAGGGTTTTCGGTGATGCGTTTTTTTGTTCTAAAATCGCGTCACTTGCGTGTTGTTTGAATTATGATTCTTTAGAGAATGGCACTGTAAGAACGAGGAAACACCTTATTCAGAGTTTTGGAAATTTAAAAACATTTTTTAATTTAAAAACAAATTTTTAACCATTATAATATTCGAAATACAATTAAGATACATTAAAAATGATTGCGTGTTAAGCCATCGTATACTCTTGCAATTCAATTTAGTTGAAAAAACTATACAAAATTAAGAGTAGCAATAGAATATTTTCTTTTGATTTTCAGTAATTTAACATTTTTATAATACTCTGAAGGAAAAATAATTTTTTTTTAAACTTTCTAGATCGTTTTTCTAATGAAAATATAGTTTCTGACACAAAATAGAATTTTCAGTTTTATTACACAAATTTCTCAAATTAAAATTCAGCTAGTTTGTGAAACTATCCGAAAATTAAACAAATATTTCACTATTCTTCTTATAATTTGAAACAGAGGCATACATTAATCTCCCCTTTTTTCAAGTATTGAAAATCAAAAATACGCCTCATAAAAATTTAGCATCGTGGAAATGGACCAAAACAAAAAGCAATTTAGACTTATGAAATATTACACTTGAATAGTGATGAAAAAATTTCTGGAAGTTTTGAAACAGTGAAAAAAGAAAACAGTTTCCCCCCGATTTTTTCTGGGAAAGTAAAATGTAGTTTATTAATTATATTTTCTTAGAAAATATTAAAAATGTTAAATGTTAAAATATGTATGTGCAATCCATATTAATATTTTCTTCTTAACAGAGATATCAATTAAATTCTATTTAAAGGATTGGCCTGTTGCTTTGTTAATTCAGAAAACCAAAAATTATCCTAATTATCCTATTCATCATTCAACCGTTAATTTTGAATAAAATACGGTTTTGTAAATAGTTTTAAAAATTTTTGACAGTTTTTTTTTTTTTGGAAATTGTGAGACTTTAAACAAAACGTTCCATTTTTCTAGTTTTAGAGTTGCAAGCCTTTATATGTGTGCAAAATTAAACGAAAATGGATCATAATTTTTACTTAAACAATTCCACTATTTATTAATATTGATATTCTAATTCTGCCCTGTATATACGTAAGTTTTAATGAGAAAAGAAGCAAATAATACTTAGGTGTACAAGGAAATAAAAGTATTCTACAGCTTGCTTTGTCTCAAGTTAGTGCTTTTAGTGGGATACTAGGTATAAAAAACGTTTTAACAAAATAAGCATCTAAATGTAAATTTCTAAAAAACATTATTTTGGGCCAAAAAACATCAAATTTTCAAGTTTTCCCGAGTGGGAATAAACCCGTGAGAAAAAACGGAAAAAACTGGGGGTTTTCCGACCGTTCCCATATCTACATTTGAATGCTATTGCTTTTTTTTTCTTTTAGCTCAAAGTGTCAATCAAAGTGTAACGTTCTAAAGACTAAAAAAAAATCAAAGTATTGTGCATCTTTTGTTTTGCTCCCATCTTCTTGCTCATCTTGGGAAAGTTTTTTACGGAATAGATCACTAATAATGCCTTATTGTTTTCGTGTATTTCATCCCTTAAAATAAACTTCACTCCTTTAAAAGAATGGGGGGAAAAAACACTCTTTCAATTATCTTATTAAAAATCCATACAACGACAATTGTAATGTATATGTTACTTAGAATTGAGAATAAGGAACTAAGTTTGCAATTAAGTTCAATATCTTAGTGAAAATAAAGGACTTTAAATCATCAAAAGACTAGAAAAGTTTAAGCTTACATAAGTTTATTCTGGGGAAAAGAAATAATGAACGTTGCTAAAAAATATTAGAGCAGATGAAGGAAACATTGCACAGGACGAATTAAAGAGAAATTAAAAACAAAGCAATGAAAATTGTTTTGATCTTGATTCAATTGGAGATAACCCCTCCCCCTCACTAATTTCTTGCTTTATCTATAGTGAATTAATTATATTAGGAGTATTGAATAAATTTTTCTGAGCCTTGTGTTAAAAGTTTTTCCATTTGTAAAAAATTTTGGGATTTGTAAGGAATCTTTGCTTTGTTTTAAATGTCGATGAGTTTTATTTATTTACATTATATTCGTATGAATTAGGATTGAGTATTGTTTCTTAGTTCTTAAAAGAATACTCCTCAGGTGGGTTTTTGTGTCCATCACGCATATTTCCGTTTTGTCAGGAATTCTCCAAAACGGAACGAGCTCACCTTTCTGTGCACAGACATCGAATTCAAAAAAGTAAATATTGTCATCTATCTCCCTCCGTTTAATTTCTAAGTATATTGAAATCTCTACAAATAAATCTAAATTATTAGGAGACTAGAAAGTATTGTCGTTTTTGTTTAAGGAAATGAATGTTTACTAAGTTTTTATTTTTACTCAGTGGTGTAATAGTTAAGCTTTTTAAAATTTATTTATTTATTTTTTTAGTTATTTATTTATATTTATTTATTCATTTTTATTTGTTTCTTAGATAAACAAAAAAATTTTAAACTCTATCGCTGCTCCATCCTCAAAAACCTATGTTAGCGTTTTAACCGTCGTCGTCGACTTCGGAAGGAATCAAAGCACTTCTTTATAAAGAACTAAAATATTCTGAGAAGGAATATAATCTGCTTGGTTTACTGTGAGAAAATGGCCGACTACGACGGTGGATTGTTGAAAAATATAAAAACAAATAAAAACAGTCGGTAAAGTTTTGATTTAAAAAAAAAAAAAGAGTTTCAAAAGACTAAGGAACGCAATAAAAGTATGTCATGTACAATTATTCATTAAAATAACTTAAATGCAATGACAAAATTTATTTTCCAAAAAAGAGGCCACGTTCCACGTTATTATTTCTTCAAATAAATAGTTTTGCTAATTGGTTTCAAATTCCATTGCGAATAAAAAAGACACTTCTTTTCATGTATAATAATAATAAAACATGCTTTCCTTTCAGCTCTATTTGATATTTCTATTAGCTATGAAATGAATTGGAAGAATTCGAAGCTTGTTTCATTCTGCAACTCAAATCAAACTCGTCTTCAATGGCTCTCGGAAATCGAATCCTTTTTGTCATGTGAGCGTTCGAAATTCTGTTTCTTTTTTTCTGGAAATATCATAAGCTGCTCTTTTCCGCCAGCCACAAAAGCGTTCGAACCATTCAGCTGTGTAACGTTTGATATTTCCATACATTGACGTAAAATGATGTATATTTTCGCCATTTTTTCTGCTTGTGATAAAAAGAAGAGAGATCGCTTTTTTTTCCTTCGATCTTCTCGAGTTGAGTTGAATGTCCAATATCTTGTCCATGGTTATACCCAATATCTGGCTTTCAAGTATAGAATTTGAATTTCACCTTTTTCATGAATCGGCAGCTTTTAAAATGGTTACTTCAAGGCAATATCATCTTCTTGGTGGAAAGAAAAAAACTTTACTGAAATGTTTGACTAGTTTTTAAGGGATTTTGTTTTTATGTTCTCGTTTTTGATCAATTATGTGCCAGAATACATAACATAGATGTGATTTACAACACATTTTTTTAAACTGATATTTTACTTCTTTTCCTCGTGAAAATTTCATTATGATTTAAAGAAAGTCATACATATTCCACATGATACGGTATTTTTTTCGTGAGTTACTGTCCGATTTAAATTTAAATTCAAAATGGTTCTTTTTCAACAGGAATTGTGCTATATGCATTTAATTTCGAATTAATTTACAAATTTTTTTTGAGGACTTATCTTTGACCTTGATTCGACGTAGTCGAATTAACTTCTAAACTAATAACTACTTAATTTATTTTCTTAACTTTCCTTTGACTCTTCAAATGACTATGGTCTTCATTGCCAATTACATATTCCGCTAACAAAGACGGTTCTTAGGCCAAGTAATCACTACTCATTGGTAAGTTTTTGTAACTGAACAAAGTAAAAATTCATTTAAAAAGTTCGTTTTGCTAGCCAAAAGTTAAAATAATTCAGTGGGTTATTTTTAAACTTTTTCCTACCCTTAAAATAGTTTATTTATTAATCAGTGGTTCACTGTATTGTTTTTCACAGAAATATTTATAAATTTTTGTGAAATTAGTCCAATGTCATAGCTTTTCCAGAGAACTCTTTCGTTTGAATTTTTAAAACTAGTTTCTTGAAACGTTCTAATTTTGCTGGGCGATCCTTTAAAGTTGCTTACGAGCTCTAACACACTTGAAGAGATTCAGTTTGATAAAGAGTAAATAAGTGAACGAGTTTGATAAATGAACAATGAATATTAATGTTCAGTCACGCATTAGAAATTTCTCATATTAAAAACCTTAACATCAAAAAAAAAAAAAAAATCTGTGGTACTGTATTACATTTTGCTTTCACATCCAGGTCTTATTTTGAAGTATCAAGTGTCTTTATAGTCATCTTTCAACACAATTTGGAATTTCAGCTGAAGGAAATGATCAGAATTATTAAAACTATCAACCATCTTCTTTATTAATAATAAAGCTGAAAGTCTGTGTGTCTGGATCTCAGATGTCTGTTACTCGCATAGCGCCTCGACCGTTCTATCGATTTTCATGTTTGGCACAAATTTAATTCGTAGCATAGGGGTGAGCTATGCTAAAAAAGCCGAAGCGATTTTTTGAAAATTCGATTTCATTCTTTTTATATTCCAATTTTGAGCCCATTTTACAGAGCGAATTACCATAACATGGACGAGCAAATTACCATAACATGGACGAGCAAATTAACGTAACATATTGGCGAAAAATTCATCATCCATTATTTGTAAATATACGTGCGAACCAAATGACCTTTTAATTTTCTACTACGGGCAAAGCTGTGCGGGTACCGCTAATAGTAAATAAAATAACAAATAGTGAAAATAGTGAGAATTATATTGTAATTTGACAATATTTAAGTGATCTTATTTTTTGAATATATTTATTGCATAATGTATGTATAAAAACTAATATTATTAGCTACGTAAAACATGATTTTATAGTTGCATCATAGTTTTATATAAACGTGCTTCCTTAGTTTTATAAAATCCTCCTAGTGCACTAATCCACCACCCCCCCTGTTGCGTCAATCACGTGCGACTTATGCATTCCGCTGATCGCATGCTTCAGATGTATAACAGGAATCGCACCTTTACGGTGTAATTTTTCTGTAAATATTTTCTACACAAAATTTACTATTCCAGCTCTGAGTCCCCTCGAATGTCCAGCGGCCCTATATTTTCCTAAAACATTTTGATACCAAATACATGCTTTCAGGTCGCCTCCCATACCTGCATGTCTTATTGAATTCGATACGACATATTTCAGAGCCTATTTACTTTTTCGGTTTTCCTACATCGAATTTTCATGCTGTGAATAAATCGCTTTTATTCAGCTTGCGAAAAATATTTGGTAACTGAATTTTCGATGCGTTCCAAGATATTCTGTGACGGATTCTGTGGCGTACATTTCCGACTTTTAACGTCTTCTGAGAAAGATGATGTTTGCTGTAGTGTTGTGCCACGGAAAATTGATATCTGTATCGAATAGAAAGTATGTGGCACAAATTTCAAATGATACATTAGTCGCCGTTTAGTAACTGATCAGTAAGGTTTAGCAAGTGAGAAGTAGATTGGGTTAAGAACATTTTTCTTTGAGAAGAATTGGTTCATAAACATTCCTTATCTTCTATACGCATTTTAAAGTAAGGAGTTGGAGTATTAGATAATGTTACGGCCTGGAAAGATGAAATTTGTTGTACAGGCGTACTTTTGCCGACACTGTGCACCTCGTTTTATAAATTGATTTCAAAAGTGTTGTAATATTCTATGCGATTTTAAACACATTTTACCTCACAGAGCTCGAAATAATCACGTTTTCATCAGAGTGTAAAACATCTAATTTTAAATTCGTATCTCCAGAGCTCGAATACGCTACCATGAGGTGATTAATAATACTGAAGAAAAAGGTAAAACATTCCATTCCACTTGATTTCTTTGGGGTAAATTACAGGCTTCAGACAGTTTGTGGTGTAATGTAATTTCAGAAGAATAGAAAAGAAAGCTTCCCACAAACCCGATGAAAAATTACTGTCATTTACTAAGCGTCAAAGCAAGTTATAAGTTACGACATTTGTTTGTTTTACCTTTTTCATCCGCCATTAGACAGTGGCTGCCGCGCCCCCTATAGTTTATTGGAATTGCGAACTAGATGAAACATATTTTTGCAAACAGAACGATTTTTATATTTATGAAGAATTTTTGAAAAGGCGTTGCATAAATTTTGAAAATTTTGTTGCATAAATCAGTTGTCAAGAATTTTCTTAGACAACAACCAGCGGCTCGCGAGTTATTTGGGGCCAGCGAAGTTGATCTACGTGGCTCGTTCTTGTGTACAATGCTACGAATAGAAAAATATACACTGGAGCCTTCCACAGCAACAGATCATCTTCATTCGGTGTTGTGAATGACTGTTGCAAACTTGAAGACAAGTAGTCACGTATTGGTTTGTGAGAAACAGATGGAAACTCCATATCACTAAAATGAGCACGTACGTAGTAGTGATAACAACAATTTTTGGTATGCAGTCGTCTTCTCTTTTCTTCCGTTTTTCCACGCTATCAAGAGAAAATTAAAATACAAATATATTTAAATTTATTCTGGCCCGGGAGATTCATCTCAATATAAGGTGCAGCCATCGGATAAAATATAGGTTCGGTACCACCGGTCTGCAATAGAAGTAGATTTTGACATTTTACCTTCGAATTTTAAGAAAATTTTTGTTAGACTTCAAGTTTATCTCGCTCTTTATAACATTTTTTCATTAACCTCTTAAATGTTGAATACATTAGACTAAAAAGAGAAACAATTTTTTATGTATGTTTTTAACGCATACCAATATCTGATACCTAAAACAAGTAACTCTAATCGCAGGATCTCTAAACTCAATACCCAAATACTCAGGTGACATCATTAAAGATAGCACATTATGTCATAGAAATGAACGACTTTATTTTGTCTAACTAAGGTATGTTGAGGATTTTTTTCGCCCATCCTTCCCTGAATAGCTTAACACTTACTGGTTGGAAGCCGTAATTTGCTGAAGCGATTTCCGCAATTACATAACTTGTGGTTTTTCGTACATTTGATGATTACAAAATTATTATATTTAGAAGCTCAGCCTTATTATTTTCCCATGTTTTAATGAGAATTGTAGCATAACTCATCCGTGCTGTTAATAATGAATTGAAATTTATCGTAAGTTGGATGATAAATTATTTCCTGAAAAGGTATCATCCTGAATTTTCGTGTTAATGTCTTTCTTTCGTTTTTAGTTTTTGCTTGGAAACCGTAGGTAAATTGCCCTAAAACTGACATGTAAAAAAAAAAAAAAAACAGTTCCTAAAGCTTACACGAAATTAAATATTTGAAAACATTACCAAATTTCGAAAATAATTTATAATGATTTTTTTCTATTTAAGGAAGAAAAACTCATTCTAAATTTTTTTAAGAAAATTTTTACTGCTTTAAATATTTACCTTGAAATAAAAAATATTTAGTATCATAAATTCTCTAAAAGAATTTATTCTCGTAATAAGTTTTTCATTTTTACTTAAGAAAGGAAAACTCACTTTATTTATTTATTTTTTTTTTTGAAAACTGGTAATGTTTAAATATTTATTTTATTTAAGAATCAGAACTTTTTTTTTTTTTTGACTGTCATCTTTATAGTACTTTACCTTGTATGTTGCTAAATATATGAATGTTTTAACTTTCAAGGCTATAAAAGTTTAATTGAGCAATCATTTACAGAACTAGAAAATCGCCCGTCAAGGTATGACGGGTGAAAATTGCTCCTATTCTTCTACATTTGAATGAAGCAATTGCCTGTTTGGTGATATTTTTATATTTGAAATTTTAACCCTAACTCCAGTGCATTAACCCTAAACTCTAGTGGATAGCTTTAATTTTCAACCACTTTTTCGTTTCTTCACTCTCCTAAAATGACAGTCTTAAAAACAGTTAAGTTACCGGATCGAGTTCAGCCTTCTCACAACAAAGCCTTTCCCAGACCTTACCAAAACATATTATTAAATTATCATACCGTGGCGCGAGTTTCATTGTTGAACACGCGGGTTACTCGATTATCGGCAATTATTTATATGAGGACGAAATGAACAGGATCGCAGGATTTTTCTTTGAATGAGTGCTAGCTAATATTCAACCAAAAAACGTGCATCTAACGTCAAAATGACGTTTTTACATTTCTTATCCCAATCATAGCATATAGATATAGATAGACTGACGCAGTTCGTTGTGATTCTATGAGCCCCTTAATTTACATTATTCTTTCTTTTAATCTAACTTGAAAAATATATGAATTGTTGCCTATAGTTGTTGATATAAATAAACAGAATTTATACCTGAATGTTTAAATTTAATTGTTTCCGCTATGCATTTGAAAAATAAAGAATGCTATCGAAGTGCTAACATTGCGAGCACTATTGTTTGAATAATTTATATTTTAAAGTCAAGCACATTAAATATTTATTGTTTATATGTAACTTAAATGTCGATAAATTATGTCGGTTTTTAAGTAATAAAACATTATTGCTGGCGTTTGGCTGTTAAAAGTAAATCTGGTGATTTGTTGTAAAACTTTTTAAACATGAGATGTAACTACATCTCTGCTTTTGAAAATAATAGAAGAGTGTGTGAGACATATGAGGTAGTGTGAAGCAAAGAGATTCAAGTTGCAAAATTAAAAATTTGGAGACAACCAGTACAAATGATAAATGAACCCCTCCTCTGTCATGGGGCGAGAGATAGTACTTGTAGCCTTGGTAGGTGCTGCTGTACAGTATGATTTAGAAAAAAAAATTAATTGAAGCCTACCTAGGTCGTAATCTTTATACGCGTTTTACTCAAAACTTGAAAATATCCTCTTACATCCCTTTGCTTTTCCCTGCCTCAGGTATCACATTCAGGGTTGGCAAAAACCCGGGTTTTTTTTAAAAAGCCCATGGACTTAGGGTTTTTTGGGTTTTTTTTAAATAAAACCCAAAAAAACCAAACTAAAGATGGGTTTTTTGAAAGAAATGTGGGTTTTTTTGACTTTTTTTAAAGAAAATGTGGGGGACTTGTAGCATATTGTAGCGTAAGTATATGGACGAAGTGCAAAAGTTTTCTTGGGGTAAAAAAAGCTGGAAAACTAGTTAAAATTCAGCGTTTTCTGAAGAAAAGTATAAAAGACGACGAAACCCAAGAATGGTGAAGTTTCAGATTTTTTAGTTTCCATGATTATCAACAGTTACGGCAGAGTTACTTCTTGAGTGATAAACTCTATTGTTCATTTTTAATTACTACATTTTTTATTTACTTATTTATTTATTTATTTATTTTTTGCATTTTTCTTTACCGTATTTCATTTTGTTATGCAAAACTACTGTAGGAGCTCAAGTAGTTTAAATCCCTATTTACTGAATTCCAGCTTAATCAAGACATTTCTTTGAATTTTATGTTGCCTGTTTTTCTATTTCTGTGTACAGAGTAAGAAATATTAAACTTTTTCGTAAGATAATGAAAATACTGTACATCCTATTCCGTTTTCCGTCCGACTGTTTGTAAAGCCTGTTAATTTCTAAAAAATATACCTAGTTTATTCGAGATTTGTGACATGTTGTGTTTCCGAAAATAATCCACATGAAAGTCTTTTTGCTAGAGTAGTTTCCTCTGTACAATCTACAACTATTGAGAAAATAAGAAGTGACAGGACTTAGTCAAGATAATTTGAGTTATTTATTGACCAGTTAAAGAAAAAAGTTAAATATATATTTTTTAATCTTTGAAGTTTAATGCCGTTAAGAGTTAACTGCTATTAAAGTTCAAAATTCATTTTTTATGTCCATTGTCTGTGGTGCAGAACAAATAAAAAAGAAGTTTAAATTGTAAAAGTATTTAAATTAATTTCTTTAAAAACTTCTCAGAAACTTTTAAAAAACCCAAAAGTGGGCTAAATAATGGGTTTTTTTAAATGGGTTTTTTCAAAAAAAACCCGTTGGGTCCAACCCAATTGGGTCCAATCCGGCCAACCCTGATCACATTGCTATTGCAAACTGGTAAAAGACAATTTTCAGTACTAATGACAAACAATTAAGGCTCAGCCGATACCCTAATAGCACAGCAACTAAAATACAGAGCTGCGGAGTCAGAGGGAAAATGAGTGACTCCGACTCCTGGAATTTTAAACCATCCGACTCCTTTACTCCAGAATGGGTCCGACTTCGACTCTACGATTCCGACTCCGCAGACCTGCAAAAATGGGAATTTTTGAGTAAAAGCCACATGAGTTCACGCGGCGTCACTGTAAAATCATCTCAAAGCTGCAGCATCTTATCGATGTGTGTCAGTGGCGATGCCACGGAGTGAAGTAGTTGATAGTTTCACACAGTGACAGATCAAAATTTGTTTCAGCTACGTCACAGTGAAGTCACGTGATACATGTCACAAATGTGTCATGACGTAACTCATGTCGTTACTTTGTGACTGTGATCATTGAACCTCGCGGTGACGTCCCTGTGACTTCGCTATGACATGTTGGACTGTCAGGGATTCAGCCCCCGATAACTATCTGGGCTGTCAGGAATTCAGCTACTTTTTTATTTTTAAATTGATTATAAGAGTGTTCTACAAATTTGATCACCATATATTTTTTATACTCAAATACCAGCAAGATCGCTTGTGCCTTTTCGATTTCGGCAACTACGTTCTCAGAGAAATGTTTGAAATCTGAGCAGAAAGTAATCTTGAGCAGTCACAAATAATAAAAACCGAACTGATTTTTACTACATCACATGAACCCCCACATCCTAAGAAGTTTTTTGCATGATAGTGAGACGAAACTAGTGGGGGAAGAATTCCCAGTGGCCCAAAAAGCACCATCTTTTTTTAAAACAATCGCCAGATAAGCGGATACCGAACTTCTAATCTATTTGATGTTTGAAAGAATCTCGTTTTTCCTTCGTCTTCTCATAAATCCATCAGTTCTAAAAATCCCTTCCAATATTCCTTGGAGATATTGAAAACAGACTTTATTTTTTGGCAACATTTGGATATTCCACACGGATTTTAGATCGGCTTTAGTACCGGGAGATGCCATGGGTAGGATTTTGGAGAAGTGAATTTGGAATTCAAATCACGTGGATTGGTTTTGTTTTTGGTATAAGTCGCTAAAGTTTTTCTTGACTAAACATGAAAATCCAAACTGGCGGAAATAATAGGTAACTTGCGAAAAACTAATATTTTTTCATAAATCTGCATTTTATTCCTTCTTTGACGATGAGAAATTCTAGAGTGAAAGCAATTTTATAAACAATGGGTTATTTTTGGATCGAAAATGATAGTTACAGTTTTATTTATTTTTTATTTTTTCTGTTGGAGAATGGAAGAATTACAGATTCATAAGTAAGGAATGAGATGATAAACAGTTGCAAGAATAATAAAATCTACCAATAGAACAATTTAACAATGAATTAGGCCCCAAATTTGCGACTCAAAACCTGGTCCAAGAAAAATGCCTATTAAATTATTTTAAATTATTGCAATAAATAATCGTTGGAATACTAATGAAGTATGTAATTTCCAAATGATAAAATGGACTGATGCATTAACCAGTTGTAGTATCTGAAATTAGACCATGTATTATGATTAGAATGTGCCACACTGTACAAGCAGTGCAGCCTACAAGTCAGTAACAGTACTGGTGGCATATAAAAGGTAAATGTTTAAATTCACATGCAATTCGCCCGTAATACCCCATTCTAACAAGGTGTAAAAAAATAAATATATGAATAAAATGTGTGACTCAAAAATTATAGTTATTTTATATTGTTTGAAAGGCATGTGCTCCAGTCCCCACCACCTTCATAAAAAAACTGCATTTCGTTATAAATAAATTCACCTGAGGTTAAGAAGAAGAAGTCAATTTTCTTTTCGTATACGTCAGTGTACGACTGACCTGTACGACCGACCCCACTGAAGCCCCTCATAGATTTTTATGACGACCACCTAACCCAATATATACTCAGTTTTCGATATTGAAAAAAACTGATGCGTACACTAAAGATAGTTTTGTGTTATAGGTTTTAGGAAGATTTCACTGAAGTGATTTCACTTCATCACTTCAGTGAAATTAAAGTACAAAGATTTCTTTAGGAAGAAATCTTTGTACTTTAATTTCACTGAAATTAAAGTACAAAACAACTTGAAAAAAGGATCTCTAACAGCCCCAAATAGAAGCACCATCAGCAGCACAAGATGTTATATTTTCATCGGTATGTTGTTGATGTTTTGTTTTAATTTGTTTTGTTTATTATGAATATTATTTAAAGTTCTTAATGCCTTCTAATAATTTACAGAACAACATTTAATTTTCAATATATTTTACGTAAGTTTTAAGCACGACCTCCATGTCTCTCAAAGTTGATTTATCCATTAAAACTGAAAATTGAAGTGCTACGAAATCGTACAAATTGATTCACACTTTTAATCTTTTCTTTACATCCTTTCAAAGTCTATAATTTATTTGCGATCGTTTCCAATAACTACAGCTAAACAAATATAAACAACCAAATCATCTTTCATTCATCAAAATATTTTTCTCCGTAACTACCAGAAAATTAATTTACGTGCAATGGCAACAGCTTCAGAAGTTATTTAAATATCTTTTTTTTTTTTCGTAAGAGTTCAGTTAGTACCTTTTACGCCCTAGAACAGGAAAATAAATATCTCTTAGTTCAATTCTTGACTCTTTAACATTCGAAAAGCAAAAGGAAGCAAATATTTATTCATAAATTATCTTAGAAGTAAATGGGGGAAGGATAATAAAAACGTGTTGTAGACAAGGTTTCATTTATTTCGCATTCATTATTAGCTGCACTTTTCTTTTCTTCTAATGAGTATTCCATAAAATTAATTTCCTTACAAATGAATAAAAAGTATGCGAGCGCTCTTGGATGGGAACATTTAATTGGGTGCTGCGTTAAATATTCCTAGTTAGTTCTTAGTTATTTCTTTTTTTTTTTTTTTTAATTTTGTACATTTCTTTCTTTTCATGCAGGTACAGCTTTCAATTATTTTAAGAAAAAATTGCAAGATTGATTAATGCACGGAAGTTTTTCTCACTTTTTCTTTTTATCAGAAAAAATATTTTTGAAGTTCAATTAATTAGAGAATTAACTTTTATTCAGATAAAAATTAAGCAAAATTATTTTTTTTAATTCCAGGAAATTAGGAAGTTTTATTTGTCCACGTATGTATCTTAAACTTTAATGAAGCAGCTGAAATACCTGGTTGAAATAATATTTAAATAAAAATGGTTGTAAAAATTTCTCTTTTTTTTACCGTAGTTTTATCTGCAAAATCAACAATTTGGAAAAGATGATTTGAACAAGATTTTCAAAATTCCAAGGAAATTTACTACAGTTTATAAACCCAATAGCAAACTTATCTAGATTTTCCATGTAGATATTAACATTAGAAAAAGAAAGAGAGAAAGAAAGAAAATAGATAAATACATGTTCTACAACCAATTGTAGGAATCCAAAGAGTTCTCAAAAAAAAAAAAAAAAACAGCAGTGCCGCTGAATTTTTGCCTAATTTTCGTAGAAATCAACTAAAAAATAAAAATACCAGAATTGATTTATCGTTTAAAATTATGACGTAATTCAATGAATATTGCAACATCGAAAGTAGAGATATGAGTTGGGAAATTATGTGATTTCATTTTTTAGCTCATTTAGTATGATACAGAACACTGAAAAAAAAAAGAAAATAAAAACCTATAACTTTTGAGAACTAATTTGTACCTTGTCATCCATCGGTTAGGGGAGAGTGTTGTAATGGCAGCCATGTTTTTGTAAACTCTAATGGCAACCAATATCACTAAACGGTGTCACAGAAAAAATCAGCATCAAATGAGTAAAATTGACGATTTTGCGAGAAAAAGAAAATTTCATGACTCAAAAGTAAATCTTTTCTTCATTTTTATTTCTTTTTCTGTCTTTATATCTGTAAATTTAATCAACTGAATTTTATTTTCTTATACTAAAAGAGAAGTATTTTAAATATTTTATGTATGAGAAAATAATGATAGTGCATCTTGATTGACCATCATTTTAGTTTTTGTTAAACCACGTTTTTATTGATGGTGCCATAATTTTAAATGTACCTTGGGACAGCCAAACATTTTGTACCTTAGGACACGTTCCAAGGTACAACATATGCATGGTTCTTAATAATTAAGATACGTTTAGGAACATTGTTCTAATCTTATGTAGTCTTTTAAACGCATTTAATGTTAGATAATAATTCATAATTCATAATTCAATTAACTACCATGAATTTTTTTTTTTTTTTTTTTTTTTTTTTGTTCTCTGGTACAAACTTTTTTTGAAGTATATGGCTGTTTCTTGAATTATGAAGACTTTCACATAGTACAACAGTGTGTGTCCCAAGGTACGATAGAATGTCGTACCTTGGGACAGCTTGGAACTTTTACTTTAAATGGCTGGCAATATTTTATTTACAAACTGTCTGAATTAAAAAGCAATATATTGCACAGAAGTATGTTGGGGTATTTTAATGTGACTTTTATATTTTAAATTTGATTCAAATAATTGAAGTTAAAAATTGAATTATGAAAATTGTACTAAGGTGCAACACTCTCCGCTAATAATAAAAAAAAATAACTAAACTGGAGGAGAAGTCGAAGATGGCACTTCTGCGCATGACATCGCATCTAGGGCTTGTCAACGCCGTATAAAACAAGCTTCATATTATTAAATTATAATAGATATTTCGCCTATTATTTTCGATCATGAACTCATTACCATATGCATCAAATGCAAGCCTTTAACACCAGTTGCCACCATTATTAGGTTTTAAAACAAAACTCGGACAAATACAGGAACACACACCAAAAGGCCAGCTGACACTAAAAGCATTACAAAGCCATGTTCAGCTCAATTGGTCGGCTGTTCACTTCTACATACGTACTTCCTTTCTTTACTTCCTCACTTTATCCTTCCTAAATTTTCTTGCTTTTCTTCTGAAAAAGTGTCCAAGATGTTTTTTTTTCACGTGGAAAAAACGGCCCAAATTCTGATAATGTAATAAAATTTCAGTCATTTATGCAGCAGCAATGGCATCACCAGCATCTTCTGTTAAATCTCCGCAGCAGTAATATCTCAGTATCAGCTGGTGAAACCATAAGGCATCATAGGGGGAGGGACGCATACTGCAGGCATACCAGACTCAGGAACATCCTCAATCTTTCTTTAGGTACATGAATAAAAGAATGGTCGATACGTCGATATGCCTTTGATCTTTTGACTCCATGCATTTGTACTCGCTAAGAACGTGGAGAGAGAGGGGTGAAGGGCAGGGCCGACTGCATGATTCATGGCGCTCCGACAGGATCTTCCTATTAGAACCCAATATTCGGCACCCCAAGGGGATTGGAGAGGACACTGATTTCCCGGAAGAAAAGCTTCGGGAGACTAAATTAATATTGGTAATTGTCTTCCTATTGCTATTCAGGGGGAGTGATCTTCTGACGTGGTTGCTTTCATTGTAGATGCAGCATTAGAGGGGGCTGGTAGCATTAAAGGGGCTTATATTCCTTTTTAATTTGGGTGGCCGTCGCCGCAGTGAAGGCGAGCGTGAGGTATCGAGTTAAGTGTTTGCGATGTGCATGACAGCTTGTTTCGTACCTTGAGAATGATGAATGACACTAGAGCAGTCAGAAATACCTTCTGGAGGGGTTTTTTTTTTTGATCAAAACAGTCCTTTTATATGCAAAAAGTACTGTATTGGAATTTGCATTTATGTCAAAACCAATAGCTCTGGAGGGTGTTTTCACCCGCAACCCTTCCCCCCCCCCTCGCCCCAACACTGATGAATGAGTATTGAATGTCGGATTTGCTACAGTTTTTGAAGTGAAACACGAAATATTATAAGTGCTAATAAATAATAAATACTTTTGTGCAAAGAAGTAAATGTAAATCAACAACTTTTTAACGCACAAAATTAGTAGATTACTGAATACGCGTGTTTCGGAGTTTCAGGAAACATCAGGCTTTTACCGGATTTCTTTATCTTCAAAAGCTTATTATTTTGCGTTAAAAAAAGGTTCCTTGAATTTCCGAAAAACGTGTATGCAGTAATCTGCTAATTTTGTGCGTTAAAACGTTATGGATTTCCATTTATTATATGTGATACTTCAAAAATTAATTTTTTAAAACTATACATTGCAGCGTTTAAGAATTATTAGGAATGATTAAAATACGTGATCACTAACTGCGAAAGCTCGAATGGTTGTTTTTATACAATTAGGGAAAATGTTTGAGATTTAAGCAGTACAATAAGTGCGAGTATTTACTGTCTTAAGAATTGAGTCAATGATGAACATGATGTAGGTGACAAAGTATAATTTTGAGTAAAACGCGTTTATAGTTTAAATCCTAGACCAGCTTTCATTGAAACGTTTTTTTTTTAATTATTATTATTTTTTAAATCATGCTTTATAGCAGCACCTACACGGGCTAATAGTACCATCTCTTGTTCCAAAACAAAAAAGATGTTTTGCTACTATTTGTACTAGCTATTTTCAAATGATTATTCGGCACTTATATCCCTTTGACTCTCACTGCCTCAGTTATAAAAGATGTTTACGATGCATAATTGTGGTATTTCAAGAAACCAAGCTGCTTATAAAGTATTGTGGATAATCCATGCTCTTAAATTTATCTGCATTGATAAGGTGTTTTATGACATTTTTATGCTGTTGTTTTCTGAGAAACCAACTTTTTTAGAAAGTCGCATATCATCATAGTTGAGTAACTTAATATATACGATTCCCTAACTGGTGACTTTTGAAAAATCAGTTGCATCCAAACAATTATCAAACTTATTGGAAAAGAACAAGTTCTCTACAAACGGAATATGATTTTCTGTTTTTCTTACAAAATGCCATCAAATTACAATGAGACGTCAGAAAATCGTTAGATCCAAAGTAATATAGCAGAACTCCATTTATCTAAACCTCTTTTATTTATAACTCTCACACTTATCTTGGCTACGCCACTGCAGAAGAGTACTAATAGTGAAAGTGAAGAAAACGGCGATTAAGAGCATATTCAGTAAGTTATCGCCCTATAGCCAGGGATAAGGCAGAAATACATGAAATACACCGCCAGCTCAGTCAAATTCTGAATTGGACTCGAATTTGACTGAGCTGGAGGTGTATTTCATGGACGATGAAGAGTGCAAGTAAAACAAACGAAGCAAAGAAAAGAAAGTAAGAAATTCCTTAAGATTTCGAAGGTAGCTTCAGCTGAGCTAATACAGTAAAGAAGGTCCAACAATGAAATGATAAAATATCAATACTACAACATTAGTACAGTAAAAATAGGGGTCGGACCCAAACATCCAAAAAAAAAAGCTAAACCTGGTGCAAATTGTTTATTACCCTCCCAATAAGAACTGGTAAAAAGTCCCACCCCATTGTGCGTCGGGTTTTGGAATGGGGGGCATCTAAAAATTGCTGTTTTGGGTATTTTTCCAGAATTTTTAGAGTAAATTTAAAGTGAGAATATTATGTTATACTAAATTTAAAAGCATGAAATTAAAGGTGTTTGACACCCAAGAGGGATGACATAATCCACCAATGCTACACAGCCCACCAACCCCCCTAAAACGAAGCAGTACCCCCGAACCCCCCTCCATACATTTCATATGGAAACATCATTTTATGCTAAGTTAAAGTTAGAAATCGAGTGTCTATCCTCCAAGATCGATGGTGCACCTCCTCTCAAAGCTACAGCACCCCCCCCCCTCCGCCAAATAAAATAAATCCTCACCCCCCCCCCCTTTTATTTCAAGTAGAACTATTATTCCATGTAAATCTAAAATGCATTAAATTAGGACTGTCCACTCCATAAGAACAGTAGCTCATCTCCCAAAACGAAATTATATACTAAAATGTTATCCTCCCCCCCCCCCACCCTCTCTGATAGTGCACATTTGATTAAATGGCCAGAAAAATTACGCTGACCTGTTTTTTGCTTTCAAATGATTTCTCCTAAGCTTGTAACAAAAAGTCTTCGTTATCAAAATGTTTTCTGGAATCTAGATCCTCAGCAAAATCGTTACTGTTGCAGCTATGTCTAACACAGTTTGAGCATATAATTGAGCACTTCAGTCCACTTTCAGACTTTTCAAGCATTCACTATATCCAATGAACCCATCAGAGCAAGCACAAGATTTGAGACGCAGAAAGTCTTCTAGAGCAGAAGGCTTGGCTGTTGTAACAGGACGCAGATTATATTTCTGTGGTGCTTTCTTTGCACCTATCAAAAATGACACTAGCTTTCCCATACTTACAAGTTACCTATACACTGCATTGCTGGAATATTTTCTTGAAGCTTACAGATTATTACCAAAAATATGATCAAGCAGGTATTTTCCATTTATTACATATGAGGCAGTGAGAAGCAAAGGAATGTAAGTGGCAAAAATAAAAATTTGGAGATAACCAGTACAAATCTTTAGTGAACCTCTCCTCTATCTTGAGGCAAGATATGGTACTAGTGGACCTGGTAGTTGCTTCTATATAGCATGATTTAGAAAAGAAAATCAGTGAAAGCCTACCTAGGATCTTATCTTTAAACGCGTTTTATTCAAAACTTGAAAATGTCCACTTACATCCCTTTGCTTCTCACTGCCTCATATATGACACCAGCTGTTCGTTCTGTGATGGTGAATGAACCTTTTGCTTCATATAATAGCACTTAAACGATACAAGATTTCTTTCCTTCTCAAACCAGATTCATCGAATACTGATGGAGGATCAGCGCATAACTCGTACCAGAAGTTTTTAAAAATTTGTTATTCCATTTTTACTATTCATACCATTCGGTGTGAAAGATGGTTTGGGCTTACACATCTTTACAGATAGTAACTACTCTCGCAACAGAAGCTAAAGACATAACTGTTTACCTCCTTTGCAAAGAAATGCCACAAAATTGTTTGCCTTCAATATCCTTTGTTGTTACTACACGAATGTTAAAGGTCTCATTGTAACTCATCTCATCATCAGCGAGCAATACCACTACCAACTTGAGAGGGAAGAAATTCTGGGAGCTTTAGAGACGGATTGTGATTTCCAAAATGGGAGACAAAAAGTTGTAAATATTTAGCATTCTATTGTTGTAATGCTCATTACTCTCATCAAGACTTGTTCTATCGTTGAATCACTACAGGTTCTAGACCACCTGAATTTGTCACTGCGTTAGATCGTTGGATAGCTGATGTTTTAGCTGATGTTTGATGTGATCAATTTTTTTTATCGCATAATGTACTCAAAAGTTTGAGATAGTGTTGCAAGTATATGTCTGCATATTTAGCATAATTCACATAACCAGCTGCGTAAAAGGGAGGTAGCTCGGTGTTTGCCAATGAGAACCCCCACCGACTTAGAGGGTGGAGAATTGCAACATTGCCCGTCTCACTATTGGCAATTTTGGTTTGTCACCCCTTACGGTGATGGCAAAAGATTGTAGAAAAGTTGAAGTAAGTTAATCAAGAAGAAGTAGGGAAACTTTGGTCAATTTGGACTTTTTTTATGCTGCACAGGGATTTTGTTTTCCAGCGCTCTAAGCAGTTTAATAACTCCAATCACAAATAATTTGGTTACTGAGCTCGCTTAGATCTTTTAGAATTATCATTCTGACATTACCATATCATTGTGTGGCATTTTGTACTTTGGAAAAGTTTAAATCAGGGAAATTTTTGCGTGAACTTCACTGCAATAGTTCATTTTAGAATGTAAATTCAGGGTCCCCCCCCCCCAAAAGCGATGGCGCACCCCTTAAGTGTGACGGAGTATCCATCCAGAATAAAAGCCCTCAAAAAAGAAAGAAATACCCGTTGAAAAAACTGCCTTAAAAATTTCAATGACGCAAATCTGCTCCATGAACCCCCCCCCCCATTCCCCCCCCCGTCTGTGCACCCCTGTTAATTAGAATTTTTTTCTCTGAGAGTTTATTATTTTACTATTATAGAGTGGTTTCTACGAGGTTTGAGAATTTTTTTTGAGTAATAGAAATTATTTTTATTTAAATAGAGGATTATTTCGTCCCCCCCCCCCTTCCCCCCAAAACCCGACGCGCAAAGTGCTGGGACTTTTTACCCCTTCTTGCTGGAAGGGTAAGAAGTAATTTGCAACAGGTTTCACCTTTTTTTTTTGGATGTTTGGGTTTGGCCATTTTTTGGCCTAATTTTACTGTACTACATTCCAAACTTAGCTTGAAAGTATGAATTAAACAAAAGAACTTATAAATCGAGCCGAGGTTCATAAACAAATTACTGTACACAGTAAAAACTGTATTTTGAATTTGAGAGAATGAAATATAAAACTGCATCAAAGAAAATTACAAAAACTTTACAAAAATACAAAACACTGCCCACAAAAATACATTATTGCACTAACTTCCCTTTTACTTATTCAGTGTGTGTATCTAAATGGCTGTCCGGATTTAGCAAAGTCCAGTTCAATATTATCCGGATTAAGAAGTGTATATGGTATTCGCGATAACAGCGTTGAATCTACCTTGGAGTTTTAAAAAAAATGTCCCATAATAATTTTAGGCAGAATTGGTAAAAATTTAATTTTTGAGAAAAAAATTCCATTCTAAAACTGTTCATGGATTTTAAGATCACAGAATTTGTTCTCTGCTGAGGATATTTTCAAGATTATATAGTAGAAATGAGAAAACTGCTTTTGGCAAAGAATGGAAAGACTTGTTCATAAATCATCTTCTTTTTGCGGACTGCATCTGGAGAAAGTCCTCTCGATAGCATCATTCAGTGCAGGGGAAAAACGCCTGGAAACTTTGACAGATACCCAGGTTTGGCAAGATGTCTGGTCTCTAGAGGGACACCATATGTCTCATGGCGGCCGTTGAAAAGTGACAGATAAACCTGGAAGATTGACGACTCAAAGGAAGACCACATTCGATTTGTATGAACAAATTCGATTACTTCTCTAATTTTGTACGGTTATAAATTTTGTAATATTGAGACAAAGTAATGCTGAGATTGTTTGTTTTTTGAAATTGTGCTATTGAAATGGCAATAGGTCATCGAAAATTGAAATCAATTGCTGAAAATTAATTTCTAAAACGTAAGATAAAAATCAAATTAAAGAAAAAACGGTAAACGTTTTTGAGCAATTTGAACAAAGCTGAATTATTTTCGGAATTGCAGGGTTTGGACTTCAATGGGATTTTAAATATATAATGAATAAAAACGGTTGAAATGTAACTGACCAGGTGTTTGCAACGTTTTGAATTCACGTGTTTTATTTTTTGATTTTACATTAATAGTATTTACGCACGTCATTATTATTTTTATTATTATCATTGTAATCATAATGATAATTATGGTGATAATACTGGTACTTGTAATAATTGTAACAATAATAATATTTTCAATGCACCTGAAAATGTTTCTTGCTTTGTAAATGTGGCTTTAATTCTCGATATGAATAGCTTTCTTCAAAGATTTCTTTTAAATAGCTCACGTTATAGATTTCAGTATAAGATTATAAAATCCAAATTGAAATTTTGATTTTGTAGAATACTAAGGGTTATGTATACGTCTACTTGTTAATATTTTGAAAAAAAAAATAAAACTTAGCATGCTTTTAAAATTGTCTACTTTGCATAAACAATACCGTTCTCATCGTATTCAAACTCTAATTGTACTACGTATATTTACCCAGAGAATTAAACACAAATACGTAGCTAATTGACAATAAGTTTCAGTAAAAAATGATACGTGAAATAATTATATTTTTCCCGAAAATATCATGTAATATATTTTTATTAGGATTTATTTAGTTAAAATGTCTGGAGCTTTTTGTTCCGAAAATAATGCATAAGGGTAAGGGCTACAAAAATCGTCAAATTTTGCATGTTTTTTAAAAAAATATTTAAAAAAACTTTTTTTTTCTACTCAAAAAGACGTTTGAATCATGTTTCTATCTTAATTATAACGAAAGATATATTCTTGTAGCATGCATTTAACTAATATTATATTTAACTGAACTTTACACGTTTTTCTCCATGATGCAATTTTTACCGATTTTTTGCATTCATACTCTTATAAGTCAAGAACTGATAAAGTAATGAAATGTGGAGCATACCTTTTTCAAACAGTTTACTTTAATTTTTATTCGGCAAATTAAAAAAAAAAACCTACTGCAAAAATATTATTAAAAAAAAGAGTATCTTCGAATTTTTCTTTAAATGTTTTCTATTTTTTATTGAATTAATATTTTTTAAATAGCGGATATCAGTTAAAACTTAGATATTTGTGCATAATTTTTTGAAAAAAAAAGACATTGACCAGGAATATTTTGCGTTTTAGCAATTTAAAGCAATCCTGTTTTTTAGTGAAATTTAAATAAAAAAACAATTATTAAATATTTGTGTTATGATTTTGCTTATTAAATAGATGGTAAATCAGTGCAAAAAAAACTTCAAAACTCTAAACTGTTCTTTTTTTTCTGTTCAAAATATGTCCCGGACCCCCTTAAAATAGATTTATTCACTTCTTTCATTTGCTTTTAATAAACTCAACCTTAGTAAATCTTCACTTTCTTACGGACTTCTCTTTCTGTCAATATGAAACCGACAGATCTTACGTCCATAACTGTGAACCTCTTCTAGGAAGTCTAATTAAATTCTTTCTCTTTTGAAAAAAAAAAAGGGAATTTAACTCCATTTTGTGATTTAACTAACGTAACTGAAAAGAAAAAAAATCTTTCCTTTTTTGAGTTAAAAGAAAAGAATAAATTTCCTTCGACATGTGCTTTTAAACAGAATGCATTTACTTATTTAAATTTCTTAGATTTAAGATTTTTCAATCAAACCGTATTTTTCTTGAACCACGTAGGCTTTTGGAGGAATTGTTACTGCAATGTCGCATCCAGAAAGTATTTTCTTAAAGAAAATGATTTTTTTTTCTTTTAAATTGTGTTAGATATGAATGAGAAAGTTATCGATCTGTTATGCGTGATGGCTAACTGATTAAAGTTAAAGACATAATAGGAGTTGAAAATGACTAGTTGTGTTTGCTGTAATTTTCCTATCAGGCATGTTTTTTTTTTAGTTTTTATTAAAACTGACAACTCATTTTTGAGCAAACACACATTAAAATTTCAAAATTTATTTTGATACGCAGATTTTTTTTTTTTTTTTTGACCAGTCATCTTTCTTCACGTAACAAATCAATTGTTCTTCTTGCTGCTAAAAGAAGAAAAACATCTACATAGAAACATAGTTTTTTGCCAAACAATGAGAAAAATACTTTAATGAAAATATTTCAAGTCAAACCTGTCGTTTTCCAAGAGGCAAAAGAGCATATATTTAACATATATTATTTGTTAAAAAAAACTACAAAATGCATACGCTAATGTAGGTTTTCAGTTTTTTTTTTAATTTTACTGAAACAAAAAATACTTATTCATCTTCTGCTCTTACATACTTCCTACTGTACGTAATAACTTTTTATTCATGGCCCTTTCAATTCATATAAATCCATTAGTATTATCATCCGTTATAAATTGTAATGCATGTCATGGATTGTAGCAATATAATTTTAATTCTTTCAGTTATTGTAGTTAATAGTCCAAATTAGGGAACAAAAAATGGGACTCTGAGTTAATGTAAGCTTTCTCATAAGAAAAAATAAGCACTAATTTTATATGAAATAAAATTTCGGGTAAATATTGAATTGTTTTAAGAAACTAGGGTCAGTTGGGGTAAAGGGAAACAGAACTTCAATGTTTTAACTTCAGATCTTTCCCTTTCATTTGGGCGAATTCAGAGACAAAATTCTGTGCATTATGTCCAAGACTACACTCAGATTTTTAAATCACGAAGTATTTTCACGTCTTGGAAAAAAAAAAAACTCAAAAAGAATATCTCTCTATCTCTCTCTCGACAGAAATATTACTGAAAATCAAAAAGTGTTTGAAATGCAAAGCAGCAAATTTCTAACACTCTTAAGTAAATTTATCACTGTTTAATATTTCGTGGTGATGTAAACATATAAAGTATAAACTATCATCAATGGTTATTTAACTTCACTCCAAGATAAATGTAATCGCGCAAATATAATACATTTTCATTCGGTCAATGACTAAGCCTTACGCCAGAAATCGGGATCGATTTCGATAACCAAATGATAGTTCGTATCAATCTGTCAATCCTTACTTTCCGCTTCGCTAGATAACCTCTCAGATGACCCGTGTCTTTTTTTCTAATGGCTGCATTACGATAACATCTAACTTCGAGGCATCATAAAAAGTGCCCTGACGGACAAGTTTATTGTAGCAAATTTCACGCCGGGGAGCGGATGGAACGTTATTTTTTATTTTATATATGAATTTCGCTATTTGAGGCTGAATTTTGCAGCTGTATTTTGTCCAGTGGCTCCCCGATGGGAGGTAACGGGAGGTCACTGTGGCCTTCTTAACATACCCTCATCCGGAAAATTTTCCCGATGATTCGGGAAAATTATCATCACTCGGCAAATTTTTTCCGACGATCCAGCAAAGTTTAGTGTTCCATTCGGCAAAATTGTCATCACTCGGAAAAAAATTTCCGACGCTTCGGAAAAATTTGGAGTTCCATTCGGCAAAATTATCATCACTCGGCAAATACTTTCCGACGATCCGGCAGAATTTGGAGTTCCATTCGGTCAGTTGAGTTACCGCCCTCCCAAAAACTTAACTTCGGGGTACCCTGATTCTTTCCAATGCGTAAAAATACTGTTTTTGTATTTTGTAAAATTTCTCGCAACTGTTGGGATTTAATTAAACTTTAACATACGCATCAACATAAGTGTCGGAAATGATAAATAGGCGCTCATTTCAATGCTTACGTACTAAATATTTGTTATTTTATCATTTCATTTAAACGTTTTTTGGAGAATTCTGGGTGCTATGCTATCAGTCAACAACATTTATTTATCAAGTAGTCCTTGAATCAGCTCCAAATTAGTTATGAAAATCCAGAATTCGCACACTCTTAAGTCACACCCAACTATGTAATACGCAAGGTAAGATACCAGCAATATTAGAAATCATGGAATTTATAAAAAAGCATGCTTGTCTTTCTGGTATACTGGTGATAGAGTACTTAGAAAATGGCGCGCAGCTCACGAGTATGCGAACTCAGGACTTTCGAAGTTAATTTGGTATTGATTTAAAGCGGGCTGCAGGGAAGGCATGATTGGTAGGTTAATATTATTAATTGGCCCCCTGCTATCGTAGCATGGCACCCTGATATCGTTAAAAAGTGTTCAAACAAACCAATGAAATCAGCAGTATCTATTTTCAGTTTAAAAAAGTATTAAAATATAGCGACTAATTTTGGACGGAAGGGAAGATTTCTTTAAGGTGTACAAGTTTAAATAAACTTTAACTTATGCTTCAAACATAGCTGTCGGAAAATACCATTTAAAATCTTAAATAAAATATAATCTTAATAAATAAATTAAATAAGCCCCCCAAAAAATCTGCTGAGTTATAAAAGCTTTTTTTCTGTCTTTCTGTTCTGTACTTTTCTTTCTTTTCCCCTTTATTTATCTAATTTGACTCTTAAGCAAAAGTTGTAAACGTCAGGTGGAGATGAGCGCGTACTTTTCTCCTTGGGGGGCATAAAAATTTTCTCTATTTTTTCAAAAAAATAAATTAAAAAAAAAAAAAAAAAAACTCTTCTCATGAACAAAGATTAGATCCATCAGCATATAATCACTCTATTATTCAAATGGAAAATTCGTTTCATTTGCGATAGGCAGTCAGCATCTGGCTGGTGGACGGAGAGCCCTCTCCAATTATCCGGAAGTATTGGAAGAAAAATCTTGCCGTCTTCTGTGATCCGGCAAATCCCGGCTTCTCTCACACCGGGATATCCAGTTTCCGATTCCGGCCGACTGGCGCCGCTCCCGAAATCAATTTCCAGCAGGCGGCAAATCCCGGAGCAGGAAAGGAAAAAGATTCTGCTAACAACACAGTGCTCACTTGTTTAATCTCGATGGTTTCGTATGAACCGTGAGGATAGGGGTCACTATTCGGAAGAATAGCCCAGTAAAGATGGAATTAATGTCATTGTTGTCTTTCTTGGTGGAATCCGAGGGCTCGGTATAATTTTGTGATGAGTGTTTCACTGGTGCATGAAATCAATGAAATGCCTCTTGTGGATGGTTCATGTATCCCTTTAGAAACAGAACATATTTCACTAACACCTTGTTTTATCGCGCCTGTCGAAACTGTCGTCATATGTATCTGAAAACACGATATGACCGAGTTCATAAAAAAATAACGATTCAATTAACGTACAAATTAATGACATGTTCACTTATAAAAAGGTTAGTTTGTTATCATATGAGGACGATTTCCCTAATAAAAACGTAAGAAAGTTAGTCTACCAATTTTTCTTTATTATTTTATGGTTTAATACAAATCAAAAGTTGAAACTTAAATTTAAAAAAAATTAAGTGTTTGGTAAACATCTTTGTTCATTGATTAAAGAAAGAGGAAAATAAGAGTCATTAAACAGTATTTTGTACAAATGTAGATTATGACACTTTTTGCCATAACTATTTAATTTACTGTTTGATAAGCACATTACTTTAGTTTGAGTTTGTGTGTTGATAGGACAAACTCAAAATAAAATAATGTCATAATCAAATGGTAAATTGAATTAGGTATGGTAAAAAAAGTCATGTTACGGAGTTCGCATAATTGTCTAAAATACTGTGAAATGACCCATAACGTTTTTTCTAAGAAATATTATTTTTCTCCGTAATGTCAAGTGTGATTTTTTTTTCTATATATATACTTTTTCCGGAGACAATAGAAAGACCTGATATATCCGGATGAACTATATAACGAGGCGCGATGTAACGAGGGGTTACTGTAATACAAACGACGCGACGTCAATTGGCGCAAATACAAAAGATTGAAATACGCAGACATGATTCAGGGCTTGGATTGCCAACTGCTCCTCATTTTGCGGAGTTACTTCTCAAAAATAGCGAAACTCCGCTGCTCCGCAAAAAAAAGTTATTTTGCTCCGCATTTACCGGCTGAGCGTTTTCAAGAATGACTAAGTGTTTAAAGTTGTTTTTACTTCCTTTTACAAAAAAGGAAGTATTGTATTCGCAAAAAAAATTTCACTCAAAAATCGACCTTAATTTCCATTTTACTCACCGCCGAATGAATACTGAGTTTTTTTTTTATTATTGTTATTTCGACTCGACCACATGTGGATAAGTGCCTAAGAACGTATGGACACGCGAAATATCCATTTGACGATTCCCGAGTTAATTACAACGAGTTTTCCCGTGACGTCTGTATGTATGTATGTATGTGCGTTATGTGCGGATGTGCGTATGTATGTCGCATAACTCAAGGACAGTATGTCCTATAATGTTGAAATTTAGTACGTAGACTCCTAGTGGGGTCTAGTTGTGCACCTCTCCTTTTGGTTGCATTCGGGTGTTTCTAAAGGGATCTTTTGCCCCTATCATTGTTAATTTCGATGTAAACTCAAGTTGTGTTATAATTTGATAGACACTTGGCGATATATCGCCAGTATTTTGGTCGTCAAGTTTTGTCGCCAGCTTGGCGACAAATTTGACTTTTTTTTTTTTTAATCTGGTTTCAATTCGGCCATTGTTGGTGATATTTAGAGAGTAATCTATTGAACCACATTAGGAATGCCAATAACGGGGAAATGACATCAAATTGGAGTAAAAGGAAGTCATGTGATGCACACATCAGCTCGTTTATTTTTATGCTAGTGCTTAAAATGATTATCAAAGCTCAAAAACAATTTTAGATAAGTGGTTTTAGTTTATTTATTGAATTTTATGCAAACTACCGAGCTTCTCCGAAAATTTTCAAAATGCTCCTCGAAATCATCACAGATGTTCCTCAAACTGTTTCTCCAAGATTGACAACCCTGATTACTTCCATCGTCAGTACCAATTGAAGAAAAGAGTAACAATATTGTTGAGTAACAATATTGTTAAGTGTTACTACAAAGATTCATTGAGAATATTATTTAAATTTTGGTGCACTCAAAAAACTTCAAATCAAATCCGTACTCCTTAATAGTGGAAGGTCAGCAAATAAAAAAGTGTAGGTCTACCGGAAAACTCTGCCTGAAAATTTCAATTCAAAATTTATATGTATAGGTATACACATGTTCTTTTTAGCTACTTGTGTCTCTTTATAAACACATTCAGGGCTTAATTTGCTTGCGACTTTACGAGAGCTGATCTCTTGTATTTCTATTCAATTTCGTCGGAAGTTTAACATTTTAGTCGAAATTCGAGCTATTTACATACGGAAATAGGTTCTCAGTGCTATAGGGCTCCTACGCTTCTTTTGTAAGAAATAAAGCTCTATGATTACATCTGCATGCTATTGTGAAAGACCGAAGCTGGAGTGAATTCCGACTTTCATTGGTAGTTCAGCGGAAATATTCGGTCTTTCGCCAATGTCTTTCATATGTGAATGTTGATGTTCACCAGTAAATATCAATATTTACCAGTTTTTTGACTTTTACAGTAGCATGTACACTTACACGTTATGAAATAGCCACAACAAAGATGGCTAGATGATCGTGAAAAATGGATATTGATCAAGTTCGTTAGCGCCAAATGCTGAATTAATTCCAGCATGCTAGAAATGTTACAGAATCGTCTCGAAGTTAAAAGTTTTTGGTGAAGATCCTGTTTCGGATGGGAAATATAGTTCGAAAAATTGGGGTTGGAGATTTTTTTATCTTAGTTATAAGCCCATCTCTGCTTGATGCAGGGTTGGCTTTCTGCCGGCAGAAACTAGTTTTTGCCGTGCCAGTGGCAGAAACTGGTTATAACCGGTAAAAACCGGCAGAAACTGGCAAAAACTTGAAAGCATTTTTAATTAAGTGATTGCTAAATGATATTCGTTTAAGTAAACTAAAAAATTAAACTTCATTTTATCATTTAAAAAAATAAAATCCTGTGCTAATGCCCTTGATTTAGTTTGAGAAGGGAACTTTTCAATTGCAGATGCTCGTAATGTTTGGATTAATCTAACAAAGGACGAAAAATCATATAGGTGCTCAGGAAAGAGGAGCGACATACAAAATAAAAGTCATTTCTGATTTTAATTTACTTACTTATATGCTTTATCTAAAATTGTTTGTGATAAAAATTATCACGTGCTTCAAGAAGAAAGTGCCAGAATTTTACCTGTCAGTATTAACATAGATTTTGTACTTAATGTCACAGCTTTGCAAAACAAACTGGCCCTATTTCACGAAACTTATTTTTCCAGCTGAATTTCTCCCACTATCCCAGTTACTACATGGTGGACCAGTTAAAAAAAATATACAATAGATGAAAGTTTCACCAACATTGCTTGTTCCTTCATGCATTGCCTGCTAGCTCTTCTGTTGCAGGAATATTCTAAAGTTTCTCATTTGTACATATTACATTGAGAAACTGTTTAGATTTTAGAAACCACCTTTTCTAAGAAGCAATTGCAGGGTCCAAACAATGTAACATTTGATTTTAAATTGTGGTAATATTGTAATTAAATTGTGCTTTGGTTAATAATTATTATTTCCATGCATGTCAATAATTTAATTTTTTTTCATTTTGTGAGTTTTTGCCAGTTTCTGCCGCAAATGTGGCAGAAAGTGGTTTTTGCCATGCCGGTTTTAACCGGTTTCTACCAGTGGTTTTAACCGCCTCGGCAGAAACTTGCCAACCCTGGCTTGATGGCGATATTGCGAAGACCATGATTCACTAGGATTCTTTTTTGACGCTATCAAATACCGCGGAGAACTTTTCGGACCATTTGCTGAAGTTACAATTTTCTTTCTCTTCACATATTATAAATGTATACGTGTGTTTCCTTTTTATGATTATAATTTCATTAAGCTTTTCAATTTTTACTTAAAAAATTCAAAGTTTTTAGAATTTAAAAGGCACGAAGAAAAAGTGATGAAACAGTTTGATTATGTCTGCGTCTACGATGCAAATGGTTTCACTCTGGTTCATTCTCAGTTAAATCGTGATTTAAATGATTTACTATAAATTATCTAATCAATTAATTTGTTTTTTAGTCTGCTCTCTTTTTTTCTGACGAAGGAGCACAATTTTATAAAGATAAAAGAAATTCTGAAAAATTCCGGAAAAATTTTGCAATATCTTCAAAAGATTTCCGAAAGTAAAAAAAAAAAAAGTATTAAACTTTAAACGGGTTTGATAATTTCTTTGATTCAAAAATGAAATTTGTTCAGACGCCTTTAGTACTTCATCGTTGTAAATGGGGAGTTTAGCAAAGCTCTACTGTCTCATTACCCGGCGAAACGGAAGCATTGATTACAAACGTGCGCCATCACCACCCTTTCCCTAGTTTAAACTACAGAATAAACACGGCGAGTAACAAACATTCAGAAGAACAAGAACCATTTTCGATTTCATATGACCCGAAATGCCTCGTTTTATCGCAGTACGGAGATGAGTAAACATGCGGAGAAGCCTCATTTTGCCTTAAACCGCTGTACTGTCAACAGGCGAACTAGCAAATAAGCCACATACGTTCTAGGGAAATGAACTTCCATCTGCTTTACTTGTCCAGGAACGGCAGCAGTTGGAAATTCCATTCGGAATTAATTTCTCGTTGTGCCGTTTTCGGGAATGAGAAGAACTGAAGATTTTCAGTCATTCTGTCGCGTGGTTTAGGAATTAAAATGATCTTGAAAGTGTGTTTTGGCGGCTATTAATGTCTTGGAACTTTTGAATGTGTTTTGAGTAAATATTTAGTTGAATTTAGTTTGTTCTCTCTTCTGAAGAACTGTGTCAGTTTTAAATTAATAGTTTAAATCATAAAGCTTCGAAATGTTTTGCAAATTATCGGTCTTATGTTTGCAAATAGTTGTTTTTTTTTTTTTTTAATCTGAAGGTACTGCTATAATAAAAAGTAAAACAATATCTTGTTCAACATTCTATCAAATCTTTGTCAGAGATGTAACAAAAACAGTAGCGTAACTATGGGGTCTAGTGCCCCTGGCGAATTAAAGAAATTGCGCCCCCCCCCATCCGCACATGAGAAGTCATCGGAGGTCATTGTGACCTCCATTTTTTTTTAACATTTTGATTTAATTGATTAGACAAAAGGAGGCAGCGTTGTAATTTTTTTTTTCTTATTTTATTTTTTTAGAATTGTTTTCAGTGATGCCCAATGTTCCTTCTCAGTAGATGTTATGTATGTGTATTTCGATACACCCCATCTAACTCTTTTTCTTGCAAGTTTTATTTAATTTTTTTTCAGCATTTTTCAAATTCTATAATAATAAAAAAAAAAAAAAACTTTTTTTTTAATCAGTTGAAATGCCGCCCCCTGGCTGCTGTGCCCCTGGCGAGCGCCACTCCTGCCAACCCCTAGTTACGCTACTGAACAAAAATTAAATTGTAAAAAGCATGAAAATGTTTTAAAGACATTTCACTTCAATTTATTTTGGCAATCTCTGTTTTTGTTTTAAGTTGTTAAGAAAAGTACATCTAGAAGAATTTAAGGGAAACAATCCCTTTCTAATCTGAATTTTTGCCTTCACTCAAAACAAATCCTTTGATATTCCGATTTGTAGATTTGCTAGTGCATCTACATTTGAAAATTCACCGGTTGTATACCTGCTCAGTATGACTTTGAGAAACCTTTAGCAGTTCGTTCATGTACTATTACCAGGGCCGCGCCGTCCCTATGTGCAAGGTCGTGCGGCGCGCGACGGCGCCAGAGTCAAAAAGGCGCCAAGCTCTACCAATCAAAAATGCTCCAAATGAGTGAAAAAAATCTCCATAAAAAATAAAATTGAACTTTTTATTATATCTAATAGTGATGGTGAAATTATACTGCTCATTAAAACAAGCAATCCTCCTCGCTGCCTTTCTAAAAGGAAAAAATTGCCTTGTTGTGTCCAAACATGCTATTCAAAAGTGCAATCTTTTACACTGAAAACACATGATTTTAATTTATGCATACATGAGCATTTTTCTTCATATGTGGAGCCGTGAATGCTGTTTCGGTATGTCTATAATTTCAAAAGGTAGAGTATACTAAGCGCAAGAAATTTGCTATTTCCCATTTTTGTTTTTGCAGTGAATATGTTGTAATATAATTTATGCACCTCCAGAATGCTGAGTTGAATGTTTTTGAAAAATATTCTTTATTATTGAAGAGAAAAAAAAAACGTCTTAGGAAAACAGTGATACGAAAAAAATAATGATGTTAGGGAAAAACTAAGTTTCTTTCAGAAAGAAATCTTTGAATTAAAAATTTTCAGTAGTTACAGCTAATTGTTCCAGCTACTCCGCCCTCCGTCCTATCTCTTTTCTTTTTTCCTTATTATTTTTCTTTTTTCTAGTTCGTCTGCAAGTAAGATTGTCTTCAAAATGCTACTCCTCCGATTCTCTCCCTCTCCCGCTACCAAAAGCATTACGTAGCATCTCAAATTTTGTTTTCAAATCTTCAATTTCGCAAAATTTTTAGGGAAAGCCCTCGAATACCAAACAACATCGCTTGAAGCTACTGTCCAAAATCACCTAAAATTGCGCTTTTGGAGCTTCAATTTTGAAAGATTGCCGACTCCCCTGATGTTACCAAATATGGTCTTACAATCGCGTTTTTAAGACTTCAATTTCAGAAAATATTCGGGCAAGAGCCTCCGAACCGCCTTCCTTGAATATCATTAAAATTTAGGTTTTTAAAACATGGCTTACATAAAATTTAAGTGAAATAGTCTCTGAACTTCTTCTCCTAATATCATAGAATGTTGCTCAAGTTTTTAGAGCTTTAATTTTTAAAAATTTTCCAGGGGGAGCTCCAAAATCTCCTTCCCGTAAAAATCTTCAAAGTTGTCTAAAATTGCGTTTTTGGAAATTCAGTTTCAAAAAATTGGAGAGGAGAGGAAGAATTGATTTCTATCTGTTTTACAAAAAAAGAAAAAAAATCGGATAGAATCCCAGAGTTCCATCTCTTATTCTAACGTCATTAAATATGGCCTATAATCGCGTTTTAAGGCTTCAACTTTTACAAATTTTCGAAGAGCCCCTTGTACCGTTTTCTCCCATAACACCACCAAAGACCGTCTAAAATTGCGTCTTTTAAAACTACAAATTTAAAAAATTTTACAGGAGAATTTTTTTTCAATGTACTCCTCTAAAACTATTTTCTAGTTGCGCCACTGCTTCTGTTGTTATATTTTGACAGGCGTAACTGTTTTATTAATTCTTTATCACTTAGAGATTAGATAGATACTCACAGTGGCGTAAACTTAGTTATTTCAAACATTTTCTTTTTTCCAAAATGCATTATTAGCATATCAGAGGAGCTGCTGAACTCTAAATAATTTCGAGACATGAAGTAAAAACGTACACCATATTCCAAAATTAAATATTCACACATTATTTTTTTAATAAATAAAATGCCAAATATATTTTTTTCCATTTTATATTTGTTTACAAAACCTCTTTCCAGGTGTTAACTATATTTTCACCGAACGCCAGAACTTAAAGGCGCTCAAAAGACATTTGCACGACGGCGCCCATGAGGCTTGGCGCGGCCCTGACTATTACTATCATTATTTTTCAGCGAATGAAGCGACACATTCAAAAATATGCCCTTTAATTTTTCATAAATATTTATGTCGTGTCTGGTATAAAATAGTTCTCATGTGACCCAAGAAGATGGAGTAGCTTTGAATTTTCATACTAACGTTGCTTTTTGTGACTCAAAAAAAAAGGTAAATTTAATTTTTTGGTTTTGTCGTATTTTTCTTCAAAAAAAAATAATTTTTAAACGGACTAATTTTAATGTAAATGTTTATTAATATTGCTTATTTTCAATTCATTTATTACAAATAGAAATTGATCCCCACGATGTGTGTGCACTAGCGGAATCATTTTCAAAGATATTAGGATGAATTCTGGAGTTTCATTCTGAAGTATCAGACTGCTTTGTAACCGAACGACCGACCATTTTATTCAATTACGATTTCTCGCTAAACCACGCAGAGCACAAAGTGGTCCAAAGTATTACAGGAGGTCATTCGATTTAAAATGGTATCCGGATCACTAAGACACGATTGGAAGAAGTCCTACATCGATGATGTTCTTTTCTTTGATGGGATTCGAACCCGGGCACGTGAGCATTCTGATTTACCGACTACGACAGTGAGTGTAATGACAGAGTAGAAGACAACGCAATTTCGCGGCTGAATAAACCGAAAATCTGTTCCATCCTTGAACAAAGATGAATGAATGCAAAACAGTATAACTTCAAATAACCGATAAATGTCGAACTATCAGCACAGAAGATTGAGACTTTATTTTCTGTATTGTTGGGAGCTAAAAAGATATTTTGTAACAAATCTTCGGAACAAAAATTCTGAGCTGAATCTGAGAGTAAAAAAATAATTTTATCACAACACGTGTCTCGACACTTGAGACGTTAGGGAAAAAAGTGCTGACGCATAAGATGTATGTCGTTCATTGATCGTTGATAAATCTGGAACGGCGCCAAATGAGGCGAAACATTCGCCAATAGTCTTCTTCCTTAATCGCGCCAAGAGGAATTGCTGGTGTTCGCTTTCGCTCTTTCGATCTATACTATTTTTATTTTTTTCTGTCGTCTGCTATTCGTCCCCCACTCCCTTTCTAGACTGAAAGGGAGATAAAAATGTGCAGTTTTTTTTTTTCTGTGTGTGGAGAAGACAGCAAAAGAAATAAGGAGGGGAAAAAATTCATGGAATACTGAGTTGCGTTTGGAATTTCCTAGAATGTCTAGTTTTTATGTTCAGGAAAAAAAACCTGTTTGTTAAAAACCACAATTAATTATTGAAACAGGAAAGCTAATGTTTCATGTACCGATTTTCTTTTCTGATCAAAAAGCTCCGTGTGGTAGGAACTGAGAGGATTTCCGAATATAATATTTTTTCTTTTAGCTTCTTTGTAAATGAAAGTGTTTTCTATGACTCATATTTCAGTCACATTCATGCAATCTGTCGTATGACATATACTTTTAAATTGTGTCACTCGATATCGACAGATTCTCTGCACGTCAAATATCACAAACTGTGGAAAATAGTTCTCAACTTCTCACAGAATCTTGCACTAGTCTAGTTCTGAACGTTCCAACAACTCCACAACAAATGTTCTGTGCCCAATTTTCCTTACTCATATGCCGTACTGTTCTATTAAAGAAATTTCAGTTGTTTACATAAATTTTGTGTAATTCCTGAACAGGATTTTTTTTTTTTTTTAATCAGCATCGTTTTGGTAATGGAACGTGTCCCGTGTTATGGTAGCTGTAGAAAAAAAATGAATATTATGTTTTAATAAACATCTTTTTCTTCTTAATGAGGCATCATCTGTTAGCGTAACTGTTTGTTTGTGATGGTCAGCTTAATCAGCTATGGAGTGGTTAGCTATGGAGGATGACATTCCGCCCTGTTTCATCCTTCCATATCTCAACGTACCGCAGACATAAATTGATAAATTTACCATTAAAGTCCCTAATTGTCACCCGGATTCACACCAAATTTGGCGACATATAGCTGATTCGTTCACCAAACTCGGCAAGAAATCGACAATTTTGTCCCAAGATTTGGGAGAAATTCCACCAAGTACACGGCGGCCCCGGGGGCGGCCCTCCTTAGGTATATTGTTAAAGGCGGTGTGGACCAACCGACCGGAGGCGGGTTGGTGATTAAGCTGCCGTGAGCGGCATGCAAAGCTTGGCGAGGAAAACGAGCAGGAAGTGGAGCCCTCTGGTATTGAAAGATTCTGTGCAAAGTTCTGCTGAAAATTGAATTGTTTGTGATGTTACGGTCTTGAAGCTATCCTATCGGTGTCGAACGACACGATGAAAAAAGTTAGCTTATCCGCAAGTATAAAATAAATGACACAATGTTTTAAAGTGTTTCTGAAAGAACATCCAAAACGAACCGCAGCCAGTGACGGGTTTACCCTGTTTGTAATTGCTATGACATAGGGCCCCCAAAAGGAATACAAAAATATGTGTATACATATTATAGGTCCCCCCCCCCCCAAAAAAAAAGGTAATGTGAAGAGGCCCTTAATGACACGAAATCCATCAAGCACATTGATGGATTTAGACTTTTTGCTGCGGTTGCGTTTAGTCAACGCACATGAGTGAATTGACAAACCGCAACAGTAGCAAAAAGTGCAATATTAAAAATGAAATATAGGAATCATTCGAAAGAATTCTCTAGTACATTTTTTACCTATCGGAAATTGACAGATGCCCTCTTATATTGCACAAATCGACTCAAATTCATTCTGCTCAAACAGCAGCTCATAAAACCGCAACTGTTTCCATGCAAATCAAAGGCCTCTGAAGCACAGCTAAAGTGCGTAAAATTAGCGCCAGAAGTGGTTCTTAACTCTTAAGAAATAGCTCACAAAATGTTGGTTGCTTTCCGATAGTTTGAGACTGCTAATGGTCTACAAAATACTAAGCTTGGGGACAAATTTGTCGACTTTTTCACGAACTTCGCTCGCTAAAAAGGAAATTCCAAATACACTGTCATCTGACAATTTTGGCAGTATTTGGCGAAGATTCCACAGAATCCATCAGAACCCTACTTTTATAGATTATGCAGAATCTAAAGCCCCTTCCCTATACACTTACATTCCAGGCATCACTATAATGTATTTTAGGGGCATTTTCTCCACCGAAGTTTTATTTCTTTAACAGGTTATTAAAACGTTAAGCATAGTTGAAACTAACTGTCTACAATTAAATTATAACTCATTGGAGTATATAAAAACAATCTTTTTATTAGAAACTTTATAAAGTCCAGCAATTTTTTTGGCACTACATAAATGTACAAACGAAGAGAAAACAAATTATCTTGGTTCCAAAACTGAATCAAAACCCAGGGAAATTCGTCTCAAACTATCGGCTGTTCTCCTATCTACTTTTTTGAGTTTCAAAAAAAAAAAAAAAGCGCCGGGAATCGAATAAAACTCAATAATCGGGAATTAGACAATAGACCATTTGTGGTCTAGAAATTACGACGCTGTTCGAGAAGTTTGGCAGCCATTTGGCATTATTTTTCGTCAAATTCTGCCTGAAAATTAGATTCCAAATCCAGTTACAGCTTGATGAAATTGTCGAAATTTGAAGTTTTCATTGAACCCGATGTTGACTCTTCGGCGATATTTCTTTTCCTATTGACTTATCATACGTCAAAAGCTCTTCTCCATGAAGTTCATTTGAATCAAATTATTTCGCAAAGAAATTTCAATAATCATTTTGCAATAAAATATTGCAACTTTTTTACCCTTTTATATGTTCAACATCCCAAAACACTTTACATGAGAAAGTCATTGAATATCAAATCAAAACTGGAGTTGTTTTTGGAAGTTATGACCACTGAGCTATGCAAGCCGACTTAGCCGCCGATTTAAAACAATTTCCATACGTCCCATAGCAACCGGAGCCACAATATCTGTTTTGTGTTTTGCATGGAGTTAGAAGAACATACCGTCTGTTCCTCCTAGCGTGATCCCCGACACGTGCAGCCTGCATTATAGATGAGACCGGGGCCTCCCTCTTCAAAAACACGGGCTCGGACAAGCCCCGATAACGCCAGAAGAGCGAAAAAAAGGGTGCTTTTTACCGACGTGGTTATTTTTGTTATTAATTCTGCTCTGCAATGCTTTGGAGTGCAAGATAAATATGGCTGCACTTGAATCGACAGAGGCATGTTGGGTGCGATTTCTTTAAAAGAGGTTTTGTCTTTGTGCTTGATCTTTTTTTTTCCTGTTATTCTGGTTTCCTTCCTCTCTCTCTCTCTCTTTTCCTCTGTACCTCCTAAACTTTAAAAACGAAAGTGCTTTCCTTAGATGATAAACTTTATACTTTTGTTGGAATTTTATTTTGAAAGCTTATTAAAAATATTATTGTAACAAATGAGATTTAAAACTCTTGAAGAAAAGATTTCGCAATCTTGTGTCCAAAATTCTGAATTTTCAAGAATAACAAAACCATGAGATGGTCCCTGTGTAATTGCTATTCATTGCCACAGTTGGTGTGGCTCAAATGTGTGGGTTAGGGAATTTAAAATATCAATATATAGAAAGAAAATTACTTCGTACCAAAAATGTAGTAGGGTAATGTGGGGCAAAGTGAAATAGTTAAGATGAGGAGCTTTTTCAAATAAACAAATTGGAAATCCATTTTGAAAATTATTGTACATAAAGAAAGAGCACTGTATTTTATAATAAAACCTATATTGAAACAGTATTTTTTATGCGACTTTTACACTGACTTGTGAACAGAAAATTTGATTTTAAATCAGTTGTAAATTATATCAGTATTTAAGAATGTAGCTATAAGTAGAAAAATGCCACGTGTAACATTAAAGGCTTAGCTAATATGAAACGAACAAAGAATGAATTCACAACATGTTTTCATACTAACATCGAATATTCGAATCTTTTTTACAAAAAGTGGATTACTGAAGCAACAAGATTTATTTCTGCACCTGGGAGGTAAGCAGAATTTAAACCAAATCATTTTGAATTGATACTTAAAAAATTTTAAACCTAAAAAACTACTGGGCTACGGAAAAGTCGACATGAGGGTTGAAATTTAAAAGTTGTTTTATTGCTACAAGTAATACATCAAATTGAAGTTAATAACATGAGGTTTATGATATTATAAAGAAAATTTTCATAAAAGTAACCTTTTTATTATTTTTTTGAGCCTAAAGTTAACGTAATATAACTAGTATTTAGGAAAAACATAGTATTTTCATTCGCCCAAGTTTACTATTTTAAGCAGGAGAATTTTGTATGTGTGTGTGTATATTACTATTTTTAACATTTGTCTATCCTTTGGAACTCTTAATTTTTCATAACAAAATATTTAACAGCGTTTTTAGTATAAATTAAGTTTTAAAGTTTCACTGTCACCCCCGTCACAAGAAAGATAAAAAAAACTTAAACTAAAGGTAACTTAAGATGCTTAAGTTACCATAGCAAATGCATTTTTCCATACAAAAAAAAAAGACTTTCCAAAGTTTTAATATTTGCAGGTCTAAATAGGAGTACAATGTTTAAATTTGATCAAATATTCATTCTCTGGGAAAATTTGGTGTGATGAGTGCGACAAACATTTGTGATGGGTTTGACAAAATCATTGGGACAGGTGTGACAGCATTTAAAATAGGTTTTAAAAACTTTCTACATGAAATAGAAGATTAAACCATTTTTTTTCTTTTCAAATTAGCATTGTAGTTTTAAAAGAAAAATCTGAAAATCTTATAACATGACAGATTTCAAATATTCGTATTTCAATAATTTTTGGGTTATTAAGTGAGTTGCTTTCATTTAATTCTTGAAACATTTCAAGGAGTAAAATAGCTTTAAAGGAAGTAAGTAATCAGTTGCACATTTCTATAACTGCTCTGTTTAGTGAAAATTCTTTAGTCAAAGTTTTTTCATGAGATAAAAAGTAATATCGGAGACACTGGAATTATACAACAAGTAAACTTTGCTCAAAATTATGGCACGGTTTCTCAGAATGCAATATAAAGTCTCAGTAACCAATTATCACATTTACAAATTGCGCATTGTTAAAAGATTTAAAAAAATTGCTCCCTTACGGAAGAAAGTTACTGCATCATTACAAATATGCTCCATGGGACATTTAAAAATGCTAAAATCTGAAAACGGAATTGTCTTTAAACGTCAATTGTGTCAATCAAAAATGATGTACGAGTATAACAATCAAATTAGTATTTTTTCCCAGGACTTGCGATTTTCAATTGACATGACATTGGAAGTTTTTTACCATTTTGTATAGAACGTGACAGTAAACGTATTTGTGGCCGGCTAAATGCAGTCAACATTGTCAAATTGAGCTAAGTCTTTTCATTTATTTAATTGTGCAGTGAAAATGACAAGAATTAATCTGTATATTAAAGCAAACACTGCAGTCTGAGTGAGTATCGTCTGCAAGTTTGAATTAATGGAGAAATGAAGTTCAGAGAAGTGACAACTTTTGGGAAAGCAGCTCGGATAATCTTTAAATACATTGTAAATTAAAATATAACTATCACTGCAACTCAAATGCTGTAACTTGCTCCCAGTCAGATTATGTTAACACCTGATGTAGCTTTTATTTTTCTTTTCACAAACCACCTAAGGCAATGCAGTACTACAAAGCACTACGTTATTAGTATTGTTACAAATTCTGTAAACAGTAATTATTTTTATGATAAATTTTTTGTAATCTGGCTAAATTTGGTGTTTATGCCATTATCTTTCACCTAAAATTATCTTACTAATGTAACCTGTAAATAGTTCCTTGTACTGAATATACAACCCCCTTACATTCGAATGAAGTATATGGTTCCCCAATTTCTGAAGGATAAGACTTGTCAATGAATAAAAAAAAAGATGAAATGTAACTTCAGGAACACGTAGAATGTTTGAGAGCTATCTTTCGAGACTTATAAATAGCCATGACGGCATGATCAAAATTAGTCTTGACTGAGCCGTCGTGCTGGTGAGTGTGTAATGTATTAGCGCTGTTTTGTGAAGAATTTGAGCTGTGTTTTTGTGTATTTTGATGTGAATACGTGTGTGACCGTTGTGTTTACTGTGTTAATGGATATTTGCCTAATTGCTGAGGTTAATTTAGCAGTTGCTAAGGATATTTCTTGTACATAGTTGTAAATAAATCTCCTGTGTTTTCTCAAGAACTGCGTCGTCATTTAAAGAATTTCTTGAAGTGTCTGGACTCGTAACAGTATTGTTACTGTTTTACATATTACTTTTAAAAAGAAAAAATAGGTAAAGATATGCAAACTAATGGATGACCCTTTCCTCCGTAAAAGGTGATATTTTAAAAAAAGAATTGTTTGTAATTACCAAAAAAAAGCTTCACTTGACCTAATTTCGTTAGCGGCCATTCAAGAAGTGCTAAACTAAATGTACACCTAGTACTAGCTTTTTTTCTCATGAAATGTAATTTATATTCACTACTGTCAAGTTTGTCGTATTGATCACTATTATTTTAGAAACTAGAAAGTCGCCCGTCACGGTATGACGGGTGAAAATTGTTTCTACATTTGAACGAAGCAATTGCCTGTTTAATGATATTTTGGTAGTTGAAATTTTAATCCTAACAGCAGTGGATTAACCCTAAACTACGGTAGATAGCGTCAGTTCGCATCTCCAGAGCTCGAATACGCTACCTTGCTGTGATTTACTATACTACCGAAAAGGGTAAAACATTCCATTCCACGTGTTTTCTTTGGAGTAAATTACAGGCTTCAGATAGTTTATAGTGTAATGTAATTTCAGAACAATAGAAAAGAAAGCTTCCTACAAACACTATGATAAATTACTGTCATTCACTAACCTTCAAAGCAAGTTATAAGTTACAGCATTTGTTTGTTTTACCTTTTTCATCCCTGTAGCGCCCCCTATAGTTTATTGGAGTTGCGAATTGTTTTGGTTCCTTCGTTTTCCTAAGACGACAGTCTTACCAGTAAAACTGTTAAATACCCGGATCGAGTTCAGCCTTGTCACAGTAAAACTTTTCCATGCATCTCAAACATTACCAAAACATATTATCAAATTATCAGTTTCATTGTTGAAACACGCGGGTTACTTAATCATCGGCTATTATTTATATGAGGATTGCTTAACCAAGTAGCGGATTTTCACAGTATCACACCCGTCCCAAATTCTGTCACACCCGTCACAACACAAAAACAATTCCTGTTAAGTAAAAAAAAAGAAAAAAAAATTCGTCATAAATATCATGTATTAAGTTTCATTTGAATGTCTGTTAATAGAAATAAAATGCTATAGTCATGAAACATTAAAATACTCACAGGAATTTCTAGAAAAATGAGTACAGGTGAAGACTCATGTCTCGCAAATGTCACACCCGTCGCAAGATTTAAAAATTTTTTTTAAAGAATTGAAAAGTCCTACAATTCTGCTTAAACTCAATTATTCAAGCAAATGCATAGTTAAACATGATTAAAATACTTTGTTAGTATTTGTTAATGGATTTAGTGCTCAAAATGTTGGTTTAACCAGTAAAAAACGTGTTTTGATGTCACACCCTTCACAATGGAATTGCCCTACTGCTACTTGTTAAAATATTAAATGTCAAATCTGAGTATTAAAAAAAAAAACAATTTTTGTTCAAAAACCCACAAATGACAACTTAGTGAACAAATAACCACGGAAAAACACCTTTAAACATTTCTCATGGAAAGTTTTGTTTAAAATATGACATATTGTCCTTCGCCTCTCAGGCTTAGTTATATTCTTAGACATTTTTCGTATTTCAAGTTTTAGAATTCCCTGAAAAATTCTTTGGTATTTTTGGCTTTTATTGTTGAAGTGAAAACAGTTGTAATTTGTTTTTCCTTCGAGGGTATTAAAATAATAATAATAACGAAACAACACCATAAAAATAAAAACTTGAACAAGATCATAAAAGTTTCATTTTATTTGCGTGAAATACAATAATAATGGTAATATTTATTTTTAGGGGCAAGTTGAGAAAAACACATTGATCCATATTTGAATGGGAGCATCATTGAAGTGAATAAAACCTACAATGCCTCATTGTCTCTTCGTTTGTGATTTAAAAATGTGAAGATCGTAATCATTTCTGAGCGCCTTATGATTAATGGACATCAGCACTCTGTGTTTAACACGTTTTTATGATGATATCAACTTCAGAAGAAAGGAAAAAAAGCTGATAAAAAGCAGCTTATTTAGCACCTCATTTTCAACCCCACATTTGACCTTTCCCACTTACGAATATGCTTCTTCATCCTCCTAAAATCTCATTACTCTCAATCCCTCCCCACCCAATCCATAAAAACACACCCTCCAAAACCCCTTGGGGTTCAAGGGGCAGCAAATCCCTGTCTCTCGCGAATCAATGCGAAATCGTTGCATTTTAGAGCGCAACAAATTTCTCTTCATTGATTTTATAACATGCCACGCTTTTCAACAGCAAACGCCTCGTTGCACACCAGAGTTATGGACTGCGCTCTCCCCCTCACTTTCGCTGCGAATTGATTACGATATAAATATATGGACTCGTCTGTGAGAGAGGGGCGGGAAGCCCTTGCAACTTGCTGTGATTGCTTCGCGGATGGAGCCTGTCGAAATAAAACGCGTCTGGAGAGAAAAAAAAATGCTCAAAATTAGGGGTTCGATTATGTCACATCGATTTTAGGAGGCACACAAAATTATGATGAGATTGGATGTCGTTGGGAAAAAAAAAGGGGTTGTTTCAAACGTATATCAATCGTTCGTTAGAAGATGTGATTTGCTTCTAATGTGTTCTATACATACATATATGTATAAATTTTTAATGTGACAAATGTTTTGCTAACTTCTTCAAATAGCGAATGTTTAGATGACGCAGTAAAAAAATTACCTGGAGAGTGAACAATTTGCTTCGAATCGGAGCTCCAATTTTGAGTTGATAAATAAACTTAATCGAGGGGAGGGGTAAAACTTTTCCAAAGCTACATCAATCATCAATTCCGTTTTTTTTTTTTTTTTTTCTCTAAATGTCAAAACCCTAAATTATGGGTTTTTAAGCGATAAATACCAAACTTTTAATAAAAAAAGCTGAATATGATATACACAATGGACCGGTAATTTATTGAATATACCATGCCTTGGCTTCAATCTTCGAGTTGAACCGAACCATTGCTTCGGTCACTCGTCTGGTCTGTGCTAATTCTATATTAGCTACCAGTTTGTTTGGCACTTTTGGCTTCCTTAAGAGGCTTTCCATCTCCAGCTCAGTCACTTTCCTATGCCGGGCAGATGAGTGCTAATAAGCACGAAACTGCAGTTCTCAGCTAGAAATGACTGTGCTGGCGGTGTATATCATGTATTTCTTCTTTAGCCCAGGCTAATGGGCGGAAATTTATTGAATAAAAGCTGAATAGTTTACAAAAATGTAATGACAGTCACTTTGAATGCCTATAAATAAAAATATAGTTCAAATATTTTATATTATTCTGCGCAGTTAACTATTGTTACTGCGTTACTATTAATCACTCTTATCCTGTGGTAACTTTCTTTATCAGAAAAAGTGCTGAGAAGATTTTTCTTCTTTGCAGAATATGAACAGCGGCTATAGACTCCAATTTCGGAAGGGGTAGAGGAGCAACCGTTTTCTTTCACACATTTTGACTAAGCACCAGCGCCGCCATGCACCATGGCGCAGATCTCTTGTCAGTTTAGTCGCTGGGTGTGTGTGCCCTGTTCTCCCCATAAAGCTCAAAAAATGTAAACTACTTTGATTCCCAGGTTGGCCCCTAGTTTCTGGCAGCCGGTAGATTTTCGAGACAGAGGAAGTACCCAGCGCCTATGCTGCATAATATTGAGTCGTCAGCGCCTATTCTACATATGCGGTATGTTCGAGGTTCCTTAAATGCATATTTTGCTCAGGCACTCTCAGCTAATTTAAATTCCTTATGCAATTTCACATCATCTCGAATCCATAGGTTCCCGCTATCTGGCGGGAAATTCAGCGTCAAAATTCTCTGTGACGTCCGCTTCCATGTGCCTAATACTAGCGCATGAAAGACAGAATGAAATATCAGAGACTCGCACTAGGTTTGCAAAAAGGCTAAACCCTCTTTCGCAGCCAAATTTGAAAAAAGAAAAAGATGGGTATTAAATGTGCAAAAATATTCTTCAAATGCTTTTTGTCATTAAAAACATTTAGAATGTCAAAGCGTTGAGTTATTTATTTTATTTACGTAAATTTTCTTTGCAGTACATAGAACTAAGCGAAGGATCAATTTTTTCAGCATAAATGTATCAAAAACAATTGTTCTTCAAAAAAAAAAAAACATTCCTCTAGTTTAATGTACATCTTTATATTAATTCCATGACTTTCATTGATTCGTTTATTCTTGAATGAATATTTCATTCGCAGATTAAAAGCTTTAAAATACATAGAAGTGAATGAATGCATTTTTGCTTCCTGTTCCAAAAAAAAAAAAAAAAACAGTAAATTGGCTTTTTCTATAAAATGATTCAAAAACACTCTTATAACCCTTCTTATGTATCGAAGCTGCTTAAATGTCCATAAAATGAGTTTATCGTGGCAATCTCCCGGATCAAATAAACCACGGAAATACCACCTGCAGCTTGAGGATGGTGTTTACTAAAACTGAGGAAGAAATATCTGGAATATCTATTCCCGCGAAAATATTGGCCACATCCTTGGTGGTAGGAGAGCTTAAACGGATTTCTTTTCGAAATCTACCGGAAATGGAAAAATCGACGCAGGAAGCATTTTCGGAGGTTATCAAGATGGGAGAAAGTTTTCTGGGGTTTGATCTCTTTCGAGAGTAAATTTAAATTTTATACCGAAATCGAGTTGTATTGGAGCATTTAGAGGATTATTTTTGAAAATCGTCTGTAGATTTTCGCGGATCATTCAGGTAGTAAAAGTTACCTGTTAATGCGTTTTTATCTTTTATTTTTTGCTCACTTATAAATGCTTCTTCTTTAATTGAATCGTTTATTTTGAAAGACAGCATCTTCTTTTTATCTGTTTCTTTTGAAAAGGGGTTCTTTCAGTTTTAATTTATCATTTTTATGACATAATCAATCAAAAATCGTTTCAATTAAGTGCACTATTATTGAAATTATTTACCAAAACAAAGTAGTAAAAGATCAGACCAATAATGTTTTCCGAGGACTTTTTTTTTCTTCTTTTTAAGAGATGTTACCTTTTCGAAATAAACAGATTTTTTTTTTCTCTTTTCGCATAGTAGTTGCGATGCATAAAATAAATAATTTCTTATATTTCCAAAAGTGTAGCTTTCGTTTAAATTAATTAACCACTGAATTAGATATGTAGAAATTAATTTTAGAGAAAACATTATCACTTTTGCAATTTTATAAATCGTATCTAATCATATCTGTAGAGTCGGACTGATTTTGGAGTATGGGGTTCGAAGTCAACAGCGTTAAAGTTCCATGAGCCGGAGTCAATCACTTTCCCTCCGGTTCCGTAGCCCGGCATTTAACAATGCCATATTTATACCTTATAGTAGTTACTGAAAATTCAGATCATCCGAAAATTAAAGCGTACATTGATAAACTTTTACTTGATAAATCAATCATATTGTGCAAGTTTTTAATATAGTTAATTCATTATTGCACCCAAGTCTTGCTATCTTGTACCTCCAGATAAAAGTTTGAAAAGTAATAACGAAATTTTATGTCTCCATTGTAATCCTTATAATTTAAATTTATATTAAAAGAAAAGAAAAAGATGAACTTACTACGAAATAATTTACAAATACGTGTAGCCGGTGTAGCAGTTGGAAACAAAATGTTTTTTTTTTTTTGGGGGGGGGAGAGCTCATCGAAAAAAAAAGATATTTTGAAACCGATTTAAACCGGAGACGAACCCCTCCCCCCTCCTCGTTCCCTCCCAACCACAGCACTGCGTGTAGCAAAAAAAAAAGTAGGCTATTATTTTAGCGTTAGTAAAAAAAACAATTAAAGGTTTAGTCAAGTATATTTCAATATACAATTACAATAATTACTTTTTGATAGCAATTAGTGGATTTCTGTCCAAGTTGCATTAAAAAAAAAAAAAAACGCAAGAAGCAAGAAAATGTTAAATAGGGACTAATTCAAAATATTATTAAAAACTAAAAAATAATTTTATTGGATTGAATGTACTTCATTGAAGAACTATCAATGAGTTAATTATTCGCAGCAGATTTATCCCGCATTAAAATTAATTTTGTGTACGATCTGACAAAATTATAGTAAATTATTCTTTAAAAAAGTGGTAATTTTTGACTGATTTATAAATACATTATTTTTTTCAAGGAAAAAAAACAGTCCCTGAGTGACTCTATAATTTTATTCCTTTCAATTATATCAATTGAAAAGTATTTTAAGTCATTTAATCCTTTCGTGGTAGCAAACTTAGGTGGTTCTTCAGAATTGGATAAAACATTCAATGAATTGATCTTTTGAATTCCGCGCTCAATAGATTTAAAAAGATTTTAGCGCTTATACACGTATATAAAATTTAAAAAACCGAATACTGTGTATGGCAAAACGTAATAAACGCATGATGAAAAATAACTTTAACAGTAAAGAAGAAAAATCCAGTAGATCAATAACCACTAAAAAGAAGTATATATTTATCCTTTTCTTAGTAATTGATTTCTATTCAAAAGTTTAACGAGAAAAGACTAATATTTGTTTTTCTGTAGTTCTGGGAATTTACTCTTAACTTTTAATTAAAACCAACGGTGGACAACAATTACTCTTTATGAAGTGAAAAATTTCTCGTGTCAAAACAACTGAACTTATTTAAATGGGTATCTCCAAACTTTTAACTAAAGGAATGTTTTCAACTGGAAAACCTTTTAAATAAAGCTAGAACTTCCACTTCAATTAACGGAATAATTAAAAGATTCTGGAAAAAATCCAAGTTTCTGCTTCAGTTATCATGGGCAAAGATCTCATTACGTTTCAAAACTATAAATTTTAAATCAAATGTTATCGTTCTGCTTAAATACATGCTTAGAATAATTTTCCCTTTCTGTTATAATAATTAAATTCTTTCGAAACGATTATATTTCTTTATTGAAGCCGAAATATTCTTAGCTTTAAATTTCAAGTTTATTTATGCATTTTTCTTTTTCGGTTGGGAGATCATTTTAACTCATTAACATTTAAAAATCAATGAGGTTCAGCAGTATGTGACGTGGAAAATAACTCACCGATAATTTCCAAAGTTTTAAACTTTTTCCACATGGTGGTTTCAGAGTACAACAGGATTAAGGCACGGACTGAGAAGCAGTGGCGGATTTACCATGTCTCAATTGCAAGCCCTCCCCCCCCCCACGACCATAGGGGCTAAAATGAGATATGAAACAGCATATAACAAATATTTTACATAGTTTTGTGATGTACAATGCGGTCGTCAAAATGCATTGCTACAGACCCATAAATCTGTGAATTTGCCACTGCTGAAAAGTAGACCGAAATGAAAAAATGATTAAAACTTGTTTCTGTTTTCCTGTTAACAAAAATGGAAGGGGCCAATGGAATGATGGCGGAAGTAGGTGCCGTATAAATGAGGATGCCTCGATTTCAGTGTATAGCTTGCAACAAGCTCACACTTTTACGAACCTTTATTTGGTAAACGCTGCATTTTTATGAAGTAAGGGCAGTTAACTATTTTCATAGATATTAAGCAGTTTTCAGCTCTTATGAACAAAATATCGTGTTTATTTTTACATATTTATTTATTTATTTATAATACAGATGAAAATAATTTTTTTTGCCATACATTTAAAGAGGGATTCCAAATTTGTGGTGCAACTTTTAAGAGCTGTCGGTTTAAAAATTTAGAAAAAGAACAAGTTACCATACAAGATATATACTCTCGTAACTCGTGTACTCGTGTGATGTAATTTTTGAAAAAGCGTTTAGTCATTAATAGCAATAATAAATACAAATATATGAATTATCTAAGAAAATAGTATTTTTGTCGAAATAAATTTACATTTGACTGTCTTGTAACTGCAAGATGCATTCGAAATTATGTTGAATCGTTATGTCCATTATACAAACTATTTTATGTTTTGAATAAAATTTCTGACAACATTACGAAACAGTCTAAAGGAATTTCTACTTTTTTTTTGGTGATGATGAAAATATATTTAACAATATAGGATTTTACAAATTATTTTGATACTGCGTTTAAGCAAAAAACTTGTCTTAACTGCTTTTGCTTTTAACAAATATCCCTAAATTAGCACTATTTCGCCCATAAACTGAATAATAACATGCATAACATGCATAACTTAGGTACTTATTTGATATAAATTTATATTTTTGCATTGCAAAAGTACTTGAACCTCCTTATGAAGGGAGCAGCCTTTCCAGCAACAAAACATCTCTTCCCAGCTGCAGCAGTAGGCACAACCGATACTCCCAGCTGTGCGTGACGCAACCCCCCCCCCCTTCTTTTCTCGCCCGCCACCTGGATGATATGCTATGAGGGAAGAGAAAAAAGACGGGGGAGTGAGTACCGAATCGACAACCCCCCCCCCCCCCCCAAAACAGCATCCTCGGAACAATAACATTACCTGAAGGAGGGAAATGTAGATATCGTCTGCAGTCTAGCGCATCTTTGAAGGTATTTGTTGGGGGCGGCGGAACGGTCTCCTGTTACATTTCGACCCACAATCAACTGAAACGGAGCTCTGGAACCCGGACATCTGTCGGAACTTGTGATAGGTTATCTGGTTTCCCTTCATCCGTCTGAGCGAATGGTTGCGGCGAGATTAAATCTGGACACAACATTCATTTCAGATGGTCATTTTGTTTTCTTGTTTTTGTGTCAAGCTGCTAAGGTTAAGTTGCATTCTTTCGTCAACAGAATATACGCGATGAACTTTTAAAACATGAAAACGTTTGTACTGCCGTGGACAGGCAGTGTCTGCAGAAATGAGTTTTCGAGATATTTGAAGAAACAGGTTTGGAATTCAACACTAACAATCGGGAAATGTTGCAGTTAGACGGTTTTGTTTCCCTTTTTACTTCCTTTTCCAAAAAAGGAAGTATTGTATTCGCGAAAAAATTTTCACTCAAAATTCGGCCTTAATTTCCATTTTGCTCAACCCCGAATTAATGTTGAGTTTTTTTTTTTCAACCCGACCACACGCGGATAAGTGTCTAAAAACGTATAAACACACGAAACATCCATTTTGACATTCCCCGAGTTAATTACAACGACTTTTCTCTTGAAGTCCGTATGTGCGGATGTGCGTATGTGAGTATGTTTGTCGCATAACTCAAGAACGGTATGTTCTAGAAAATTGAAATTTGGTACGTAGACTTCTAGTGGGGTCTAGTTGTGCACCTCCCCTTTTGGTGTCATTTGGGTTTCTAAAGGGGTCTTTTGCCCCTTTCGGAGGGAGGGGAATCATTGTTAATTTCGATGTATACTCAAGTGGTGTTATAACTTGGCGGACACTTGGCGATATATCCCGAGTCTATTGATCGCCAAGTTGGCAAGAAATTTGGCGATTTTTTTTTTTTAAATCTGGTTTCAATTTGGCCACAGGTGGTGATATTTAGAGAGTAAACTATTGAATCACATTAAAATTGCCAATAATGGAAAAATGACATTAAAATTAGGGTAAAAGGAAGTCATGTGATGCAAACATCAGCGCGTTTTTCAGTGGAAACCAAATACGCAAGCTTGGACAATAAAGTAAACGTACAATAGGTGACAAAAATGCAAAAAAAAGTGCAAAGGGAAAAATTTGCAGTTACTGGCCTTTACCTGACTACGGCAGGTTTGTTCTTGTTTCTTCTAACCTAAACACAGAAGCTTAACCAGGATTTCATTTCGGAGGGGTCCAATGAATTTTGCAAAAACTCAAATTCGAGTTTTCTTATGTATACGAACAGTAAAACGTGTAATTTTTGATTTTTTTTACTCATTTTGAAGAGGGTTCGCACCCCATGGACCCTCCCCTTGACATGGCTACACCACTGTCTAAACATATTTACTGTCTGACCACGGATTGTATGTTAAGGTAAACGCCCGTTTTACAGCCAGAATTGGAAGAATCTATTATTTTTTAGGAGTGTCAGCTTTTGCAGAAGCAGAGTCTGATTCAAATGAGCGGAGCACGCCCATCAAATTTTTACTTTTTCCCCCTCATTGAGATAGATTCGTCTTATCTGGACGTTTGAAAATTCCACACAATCCGTGGTTGGACAGTATGTATCAGTATGTATAATTTTTACATAACCAACATAATAGTTTCTGATGGCATGATAATCTTCGGATATTACAAACAAATATTGTATACCTCTGATTATACATATTACTGAAGTTTTGTTCTCAAGAAAGAGTCTTGTTAATGAATTTTGGTGCTGTTTACTTTACACTAGCCTTTTTATAATGTAGTTCAATATTCCTGTTTCGAAACAGTATAAAGTACACGATGGCTGTGGCTTCACCTTTTTTGCTTCACTTTCTCTCTCTCTCTCTCTCTCTCTCTCTCTCTCTCTCTCTCTCTCTCTCTCTCTCTCTCGTTCCCTTAACTAATTAAGTATGCTTACGAAGCTTCTGCCGATTCTCATTAACTGAAACATGGGAAGATTGAATTGTCTTTCAACATTCTGTTTCCACCAATTCATGTGTATTTAGAGAATGAATATCAGATGATGCGAGAAAATCTTTGATTTTTTATAATGCTCTTAATAGTCAAATTGAAATGCCCGATTTTTCATGGTTAATATGAACATGCTCTTAGAATATAATCGTTCTAGAATAACTGTCAAAACAATTTTGTTAATTTTGCATCGATAAGATGAACTTCTGAAAATAGAATTTAGAATCCTTTATTCAATTATTAATTTAATCCTTTTGTGTTTAAAATATCAATACAGATTTTCATCGCCGTGTTTGCTTATTAATGTGCATGTTTTGAGTTTTAATGTAAAGTTCAATTTTTCAAGTGCATGCGCAATAAAGGGAAGTAGCTTATTTTATGCATTTATCCGTTCATTATTTTTACACATTCATATATTTATTCATTCAATTTTTGCACATTTATTCATTATTTTTTACAAATTCATTCAATCATTCAATTATTTATTCAGATTCAATAATTTACAAGAGACAAAGAGATTATTAAATTCCTTCGTTCCTTTCATTCCTTTGTTCCCTTCGTTCCTTCCTGGGAAGACAGATTGACAAACAGTCAATCTGTCTTCTCAGTTTTTGCATGATCATAGATTTTTCATTCTTTAATTTTCTTCCAGGCATTTCTACCACAGCTTTCATGCATTTTAAAAAGTTAGCCCCTATTTAATTCTTATTACTTCCAGTATATTTCGAGACGTACTTTTTTATCGCACACCTTCAATTGCAATTTATATTTTAAATCTTCGGTGTCCCATATTATGTACATTGAATAAGAGTAATTGGAATGCAGAATGCATTAAAATTAAGTTTTTGAGATTAATTATCAGGTTTCTTCATCTCTTAAAATTTCTTGGTGTATTTCTCTGCTCTTTTCAAGTGGTTCTTGATTATAGTTAAAGACGTAACCACCTGTGCTGGGGACGAAATTGTTTTTGAATCCTGAAAATCAAACATTTACTGTCAGTTTCCGTCGTAAATACAAATTATTTGATTCTATAGTTTGCTCGTTCTGCAGACGAGCACTTGAAATGTGAAATGCATCACAATTAAATCATCACAATCATATCAGATATGGTTTTCTAATCTTCAAAGAGATGTGTGCTATATTTGCCTGTGGGTCATGTAAACGTTGGGCGTGGCTGTGTCGTGAAATTCGGATAGTAGTTTTCATTGTGAGTAATTGTTGAACGTGAGATTGGTACATGATAAGTACATGACTGTTGAGACCAATTGTGGGAGATTTTTATAGCTCAACCTTCAATGAGATCATTTATATGCCCTTAGAGCGGTAATCGTTATCGGTAAAATGAATTCACTGAAGCTTGTGAGACGCTAGGCTGATGGAGTAGTCTCCTGCTGCAGACGTTCACGTTTTGGATTTATTTCCTCTATAAAGATGACTCAGGTTCAATTTGCGGAAACATTTTATGATCAAATTTTTACCACTTAACGTTATTTGCTTAGAGGAAGTCATGTTTGGTGTTTTGTGTCAGTGAATGGTCAACATACAGTAATGATATTCAGACGTACCTATTCTTAACATATCCGTTAAAATATGTTGCCAAATTATGTTTTAAGTTGTTGAAAGGTGCGTATTTCAGTGTACTTCCTTTTCCCGAGGTTGAATAAATGTGCTTACTAAAATTTATTGTTAAATGTATTTTTCTTCAATATTTAATTCTACTTTTGTGAAACGTTTTTATGCGTAGAAAATTTTTAAAAAAATAATTTTATAATTGCTATATCATTTCATGCTTTTTCATTCTTCTCAAAAAATATTAAGTCTGCAAGTATGATATTAGAATTTTCTTATGCTTCCTGATAATGTTCCCTAGTTTGTCTCAGTGGTTTTCTCTTACAAAAGCACCATAATACTATTTTTATTCCCGGAAAAAGGAATGCCTTTTCAAAACGAAAGCAGAAATAACTGTTAAGATAGATTTTCCTTTTTTGGTTGAATTTGACTCTTAAGCTACGTATAGTTGACACTGAATAAACGATATAAAATTAAATTTTATATTTTTGAAGATTTGTACGTTTTTGAAAAGCATTTCCTTATACATATTGCATTATTCTCAAAACAAAATCTTCTACATGCGTTGTGTTGGTTGGAGTAAATAATACCGTTAAATCAAGGCAAAAATTGATTGCAGTTATGTTAGTGGATCTAGATTAGTCTGGGTTTAATCCTTGCTATCAACTGAGCCATTCGAACAATAAGAGAAAGTTTCTGCTTCGAAAACTTTTAACGAAAAATAAACGGAACTTTTACCAAATATTAGGCAGTACTGCGGTACTTACAGTAATTCTCAAAAAGTATATTCCATTAATTAAACGCACAACACAACAACAGTAAGTTTTTTTTCTATAAACTGGATGATCCTTTGTTCAGGCCTTTCAAATTTTTCCAGGCATATATACTCAATGCAAATTTTGTCGAAAAGCTACAAAAACCACTTCCGCTCGTATATGAATACATTCATTTCTCAAAGCACAGGGAAAGGGCAATTGTTTCCCACTGATCCCCTTAAACTACCGACCTGCCTTCTTTGAGGAAACATACCTACCGTCCGCGGCTGCCTTTGCTAGTTTCAGTACCAATCCCTCAGCTAGAAGTGAACGTGAAACTGTAGACTAAACGAGCAGTCCCACAAATTATTTTGTGATTTTCTTAACATAGTGGATCGTTTTAGCCAAGGCAGTGTAGATTTGCTGGTCTTTCACTAAAAGGCCTCTTGCAATCCAATTAACTCGGTTAACTCGGTCGAATTAACCTTTGCCCGCTTCCGTACTCGAGTTCCATTACAGAAGAACCAAACTTCCCGCCAGAGCAAACATTAGGCGTTAAGCTGGATTTATAGCGGTTTTAATCTGAAAATGAAGCCCACGTGTCCTCCCCATCTCTTTGCACACGTCTGCAGTAAATTACAGGAAAGTTGTGGCTAGGGAGTGAGCAGGGTCGTGCTGGAAGATAAACGGAATGCCATTTAGTTTCTTCTGCTGGGAGTCATGAAAACTTAAATGGAAGATAATTGCAAGGAATGCCTTCCATTCGCTGTGATCAACTGAGAATCTAGCTGTGCGCGTCAAAGAAAAAAGAGCAATGACATTCCAACACAGAGAAGTCTTTCATCGGTTACAGCCTGATTCCAAGCTGATTCGGAAAGAATCCGATCCGTGTATTATGTCAGTTTTTCACCAACGGATCTTTCTCTACAGAGTTTCTTTCTTTTAATATGGCTTTTCCTTGAAATCTATGCTCCTCTGGGTAGTAACATTGTCTGGAAGCATTATGCTACATTCAGTCGTTAAGAATTATGTAATTAATCGCGTAAAATAATATTCCGATTTCAAAATAAAGATATTTGTCAAAAGAATTAGATACCATTCTTTCGATACAGGATTGTGGGAAAGTAACATATTTTTTAAATTTCAGCAGCTTTGCGGTGAAATTTAAAGCACTATATTTGCACCAGCACTTTGAATGAGTGTTTGTAACCTCCGGAATATAGCTTTGAATGCATAGTGGAGGTATTGCTGTGGTACACTTTTCACTCCAGGATCCCCCGTACCTACCACTATTTGTGGTTTTAACCATTGAAAAAAGATAAAATGGAGGGAGTGAATTTTTTTTTCTCATGAAACCAAGACCCCAAGTCACGTGATAGATCCATTCGCCGTTGTTGAGCCGCATGACTTGTGGTTTTCGGTCAGCTTTTGCTACCCCGAAGATTTGACTTGCTCCCTCCATTTTAACTCGTTATCTAAGGGTTTAACCAGTTGGATTGAACCCTGAAGACAGCTCTGATTTTTTGATCCAAACAAGAAACCGAGCAACCCCTGGTTCAGCACCTCCAGAGGTATCGTTAGACTTAGAGGACTTAGTGACCACGAGCATACTTGACGTCCCCCAGTCACCAGTAATGAAGACTGGATCTTCGACCGGATAGGATCGAAGCCTGAAAATGAAAAGAGCAAAATGCTTGAGTTGTTTAGAATAACTGCATAATTTTTGTGAGATTTGTTGAACGGTGCATATAATTTTTCAAGATTCAATCAATTTCCTAAGAACCTGTCTTGAAAGGAGTTAAGCAGCTAATTTAGTAAGCATTGAAGTAATCATATTAAATAAGAACCTGTTTTGAAAGGGAATGAAGAAAAGAGTATGATGACAAGCAGAAAATAGCCCGGAACCCTCCGGTCACAAGTCCGATGCCTTACCGATCAGGCTACCACGGCCCATTTAATTCTGCTGATCTCACCACACCTTGTGATTTCTACTTATAGGCAAAGAACGAAATTTACAAAAACAAACCAAAAATAGTCAAACTTCCAAGAAATCTGTAGTGTTGGTATTAATATGAATTATGTGCTTCGTAGAATTATTTGAATCATTTCGGAAACGTTTTTAAACATCTATCAAGAATACCTGCCTCTTTTTTTTATGCTGTAGAGCCCTACTTTTATATGTAAGGCGCCGATAGTATTCTTGTGCTAACATGTGGAATCAATTATCTTCTATCCCTAAATCTTTTTTAGTTTTTATTGTTTAAATTTCACCCAGCCCTTCTGCATTCGCCTCCATATTTATAAATGTAATACATGCTGTTGAAATAGTGCTCACTAACTTTAAGACCACTTATTGAATATACTCGGGGAAAGATTTTTATTCTATACATTGGAGCTACAACGACCAATATCAGATTTTGGCCAAATTTATTTTATGATAGAAATCTGTCCACGGAGCAGAAAATTTTTCGATGCAGCAACAACCAATGTGATGCAGCACCCTAGTATTGAGTTATACTAATTACATTTACCAATGTCTTTAAGATTATTATTTAGAGCAATAATACTATTTTCTTTTAGCTCTAAAACAGAATGTCACTTGCAAATCGTGTAGATAATTCAAATTAGTTTTAAACTACTCGTATATGAGCATTCCTAATGTAGCAGGAAACAATAATCTCTTGAAACATTCAAAAGTTTGCTGAGCTCGGGCGTAAAAATTAAATAGAGCCAGAAGATAAACAAAAATTTTGAGACCACTTACGGCCACCAGCTGATATTTTTGACTTGGGGAGTGTTCTTAAATATGGATTTATATTTTAAATTTCATTTGCACTTCTTCTTAGCGTAAAATATTTTATCATGCAAGTAGCGTGCGCAAAAATACTGATTTATCAAATAAAAAAACATTGTAAATTAATTAATTAAACTGGTATAAATATATTTCAAACCTTGGATGAACTAAAAACAAACTTAATAAATCCTGATGTTACTCGATCAGGAAAAGCACTAGGAAACAAGAATTATAAATCAATTTACATTTAAATAAAATTTCTTTTAACCAAACAGCTGTTTTGTTAATTTATAGCGTTGTTTTTTCAGTTTTTAGTGGTGTAAAACATCTTTACCTTCTCACCGTTAAAAATAATCTTCAGTTAATTTTTTTAATGTGTGACTTAAAAAATTAATTAAAATTCAAAGCCTTTTCAGAAATTCTTCTTGATAAAAAATAATTTTCTATTGCTGCAATTTCGTAAATAACAGAAATAATCTCGCCTCAACTACTGGATCATAAAGTCTTAATTGAAAAGGTTAGCAACTAAAATTAAATGTAAACTTTTTTTCTGTTTCAAAAACAAGATTTAATTCAGCCTTTTGGGAGTTGGTCTTCTGGATTTAATTAATAACACAATTAAACAAAAGTTTTCGGGAAAAGAATTAAAAGTACAATCAAGAAAAGCTAAGACCCAATTAAGGCGGGGTAATTGTTTGAGACTCGAAACAAAAGCTTCTCTGCAAGAATTGCTCTCCAAAGAAAAAGATTATTTTTTACCGTGTATATATATATATATTGTTCATTTAGTTCCACTCGTAACAGTCGCTGCGTGTAATCCATTTTGATATCCGGAAACTCAACTTCATCCTCCCGTAAATAAAAGAGCGCCAAAGATAAAAGTTCTGTTTCTAATCAGGAGGGGTTGCTTTTGTTGCTCAAACCTATAATCATGAGACTACTATGAGAGGAGTTGTGATTAAAACGATGATTAGGCCCACATTGTGTTTTGCTTTTTTTTAGCAGTACCAAATGCGTTTCATTGGGTGGTTGTATTTTTTTTTTAATACAAGCCTGTCATTTTAGTGAGCTTAAGGAAGCGGTAAAGCCCCTCCTTAGGTTTTTCCCAAGAATTTTGAAACTGAGCATGAAAAAGAGTTCACAAATTTACAACGACACGCACGCGTGTGTGTATATATATATATATATATAATTTTTTTTTTTTTTGCCCAAAAAAAATTCCTGGGCCGAGATACAGGCCGCCAAAAATGGCGGTCCCGTCAAGGTTTCTCACTTGGGACCTTTGTAAAAATCTTTAAAGTACATTGTCTCAAGAACGGTAGAATATATTCTGTCGCAGTTTGTTTTATTTAAAATGATATTTTTTCTAGTTTAAAAACACATGCAATATTTTGAAATATGTGCTTTAGTTTTTTTCCCGTAGTCTTTTGAAAGAAAAAAAGTTTAAAATAATGTTTTAGATTTTTCTCAACTATTTCAATTCCAAAAATTTTATTTTTTACAGTTTATTAGTACCACTGAGCACTACGTTCCCTGAAAAGGAGAACTTCCACTTTTTTGTTTAACTGATTATAGAGACATTTCAAAAAAGAGGGTTTTTAAGGAACTCTTTACGTAACTGCAGACCTGAAAATTCAAAAAAAAAAAAAAAATCGCAACAAGTGGCCAGAAAACACTTTCAATTCAGTCATAGCAAAACTTTCATTTTGAATCGCCATTTTTTTTTTTTTTTTTTTTTTTTTTCAGAATATAAAATTTAGTGAAAACAAGATGGCATAGCACTTAACGATTCTTTTGGCGCTACGCTGAAAGATTGCGTAGGGAAATACAGCGAATCGGCTGGAGACCGCATTCTAGTTTTCATAAAAACTAAAAACTCCTCAATAAAGTAGACTCAAAGTGAAAATTTCGTTATATAACTTAATTTTATGAATTTTAACTTCTGTTAAATTCAAAAAAATCCGAGACCATCATGTTACAGCCCTTGTTGAATTGACATAGATTCTACCTTATACAATTGAGTTAAAACTGAGTGGAAAAACTCAAAACTCTCTTTTGAACTAGTACATCAAGATCATTTGCTTTTATAAAATGCTTCCTTTTCCTTTCCCAAAAATTGCATGTTTCTTTTAGCTATGACTGTTTTTTTTCCTCTCTTCTTCTGGTAAGAGCGATATTATTTTTTATAAGTAACGTATTCAAGACCGAAGGAAATAAAAAAGACATAACACTTCGTTGAATTGCATCCCTAATTCAAAGCTCTACAATGTGTATTCCCCTTTTTTTCTTTCTCTAGAAAAGAACTCTCCATCATCTTTCATGAGGTGTCTTGATCGCTAACGTGGTATGTTGTTATCCGATGTTCTGTCAACTGTTAGGGGAATTTCGTACTATCGCCTAACCTTGCCATTCCCCATTAAATCTTTGTGGTCACCTCTTCAGTTTATTATAAAGAATTTGTGATACGTTCCGTGTTTTGGGATTACCTTAAAGAAGTGGTTAAACTTTATTTTGTTTAGTCGGATAATGTTGTCATCTAATTTAATTAATTTTAGCCTTTTTTTAAAATTTCGTAAAACTTGTTATTCAACTGACATGATTAAAAGGTATAACTATTTTTTGGGGTAACTTCTGAACTCATCAGTTTAGAACTAAATAAATTCAATTCAAAATATTTACATTTTACGCCTTCAAGGTGAAATCTTGTTTTGATTTGGTTTTTAGATTTTTGTCCGGAAAAATAAATGTTAAAAATAATATATTAGAGCTAATGTGTCAACTGTGGGTGACTTTGAGGATTTCAGTTTACAATCATTATGTCAGGGGTTTAGCGAGAGAGATGTAATGCACCCCCCCCCCTCCCCTCTTAGTTTTACTACTCTTGGCAATATTATTTTATGTAAATGTAAGAACTGTTATGACGCCAGCCGCCTTGACTAGTGGTCAGAGGAGTGTGACTGCGATGAGGCGGTCCCGGGCTCGAATCCCGGCTTGGGATGGATATACTTCCCTTCTCCTGTCCTTGTCCTTTCTTTGAGTGAATGCGTTGTTGTGCTGTGAATGATTGCCGTCCCTATAAACGGGTCCTTGTGTCAAGTGTGCACTGTAGAAGTCGGTCTTCACACCAAATTACGGTACAGTTGGAAAAGTGAAAGAGCGCACTTCAAATTGCCAACTTAGCTGGCACAAGACATCAACAACTGTTATGACCCAAAATTCCGCCCAGAAGGTCAATTCTGGCTCGGCTAAGTGCATTAAATTGTAGGATTAAATCATGATGGAAATCTAGCAGTTATTACTATAAAAATATTACATTATCTTGAAATAAATTCGCTGATGTCAACAACACTGCAAATAACCCCGAAATCGTTTCTTATCAAAGAACTCATTTTTTAAAAAAATGTATCAGTTCTCATAAACAGGTAATGTAGCTCATGGAAAAGGAATGACAGTATGTGCATTTTAAAGAAAACCACTTCAATGGAAAAGAGACCACGCAAATGTCATTTCATGTTAAATAATTACTAACAAAAGCTTTCTAGCCGAAGAGTTCAATGATTCATGCTAAACGGTTTCATTATAACGGATTTTGGTAGTTTTGACGTTCCATTCCAATCTTTCATGGCTAAATTAGAAACGCGACCAAACTAACAGCTTATTTCTCTTTCATTAATCGCATCAGTAGTGACGGACTTTAAAAAAAAATGTTCATCAGGCTTTGAAGAGTCTTTTCAAAGGCCCAACGCTTGCAGAATGTCTGATGGCCTCCAATTAACAAGAGTGGCCGGGAGATGCAAAACCGCTTTTCAATTATGCATGGTGTTAAAAGGGCGTGACTCTCATTAATAATATCCCGGAGGGTGTATGACAGACGAGTCTCTTAATTACGTAATTACAGAGCAGAAAGCAAAGTTATTGTGTCCCTCTAACTAAATTGACAGGTTTAACCACTTCCCGCTGCTAGTTAACTGGGAGACGAAAATCTCGCGCCTATGGATGTATCGGGGCTGTTGTAAAATTATAAAAACTTTGTCGGAACATGGATTTAATTACAAATCTGAGCCGTAATAACTGTGTTTGATTCATAGAAAATAATATAGTATGAAAATGCTTATTAGTTCCGTTTATTAGTTTATTATTCCGTTTATTAGTTTATTATTCCGTTTATTAGTTTATTATTCCGTTTATTAGTTTATTATTCCGTTTATTAGTTCCGTTATTCCGTTTATTAGTTCCGTTATTCCGTTCATTAGTTCCGTTATTAGTTTAACTGTTCTGGTAGTTTTGACCATCGCAATTTGGTAAGGGTAAAATATTGAAGAGTATCTGATTTTCTGATGGTGTCGCTTGCTAAGAAGAATGATTACTGTACCTAATATTGCGACAGAATTTTCTGTCCTGAATTGTAATTGTGTCCTGTAGAATTTTCTGCCTAAAAAAAAACTAATTCCACACCTACTATTTTCACAACCACGTAGCTCTCCAAGGTTAGCAGTTCTCACCAAAATTGCAAAAATTAAACTACGGACACAGCTAATGTTGTGCAAAGAAGCATGGAATGTTACACGACAGACGTAATTTGCTTTGACTTAACTGGCGCGTATTATTTTTTCGTCAGCAGATCTGAAAATTTTGAAACTTTTCGCTCCAAATAAGCAACACCTGAATCCAGCAAAACTGAAATGAGAAGAGATTGTTTTCCTTGCACTGACAGTGCTGTGGCAGAGAAACTACTTTTACAAAATTCGTAAATCGTTACTGAGAGTTTAAGTGCATCGTACCTTACTTGCTTACCTTTACCGTTAAACAGTTTCGTATAGGATTTTAAAGGCAGGGTTGCCAAATGCACCCCCCCCCTCTGACCTTACAATTTTGGGGAAGGGGAAAGTTCTTGTTCTCATTTTTCCAAATAAAACTCCGAATTTTGCCGAATGATTGAATATGAGCATTAGGGTGGTCCGAAAAAAGTTATTTTTTCAGCTACAGTCGAGGACACCCACTATTTTTTTAGACTTATTAATATTATTATGCAGTGAAAGTTTTAGCTTCTTACTCAAACTTTAAGAGGGTGCTCAATAACCCCTTAATTTAATATTAGCCGTAGCTTAAAAGATGCCACAAATTTAGAAACATTTAATTTCCCCAGCTGGTTTTTTTTTTTTTTTTGTAAATAATTATTTTATTGCCATGTATATGCACATTACTAGTGTATATTATAGTATATAGCATTGTTTCTTCAGTTCAATGTATTTTTTTAACTCCCCTGCCCCTCCCCATACATTTAAAGTTTGGGGGAAGGGGTTGATCACCCTCTTTCAGTTGAAATGTGAAGCTAAAATTCTTCCAGTATATAATTATCCACAAGTCTAAAAATATTGAGGGGTGTCCTGTTATCTAGGAGAATTTTTTTTCTTTCACATTTATTTTTGAACCACCCTAATGAGCAGGCGCATATCCTCCATTTAATGAAAAGAGACATTAGGCGTTAAAAAACTAGACTTTCTCCAAATCTGCTGAATCTTCAGATAAAGTTTGCCAAATAAGGAATTTTTTGAGAAGTCCCAGTAACCTCCCGTCAGGGTACTCTGCTCTTGCCCCTACCCCTAACGCTGTGCATCGAAATCAACTCAGCAAAAAACTTCAGTTTTTACTTTTTCAAGATGCTGCAAAGAATTGTTGCTTATACGCATGCGTGACTATGAATGACAAAATGGTGTAACATATGTGAATGTCTCAATCTATGGATTAGTTCATATGGTTACAATCATTTTCTCCCATAAAATTTGCTTTTTTCTTGGGAGCTTTCCATCTTTTTTTTTTTTTCATGTCTTCCGTCTCCGCCATTTGTTTTCTCGGATACCTTACGGCATCCTTGCTGAGCTAATCTTTCCGAGAGCAGTCGCATCATCCTCAGAGACGAACCATCGTGGAGGAAATAAGGTGGATTCAAATGGTCTCTTTCCTCGACGCTGTCTATCTTCGTGTCCCTAATGACGCTTTTATCTTCTCGCATGGAGCATAGTATGACTGGCTTTAGGAGATTTGGTAAAATGTTTTTGTGCAACTAAAATGTCGGCATTGTACGATACTGAAGTACGGTGAATTTTCATAGTGCTGATTGTATAAGCCTAATTTTATATAAAGTTCAATTTTTTATTTTATTTTTTACTTCTTTTTACAAAAAAAGGAAGTATTGTATTCGCGAAATAAATTTCACTCAAAAATCGGCCTTAGTTTCCATTTTGCTCACCCCCAAATGAATGTTGAGTTTTTTTTTTTTTTTTCAACCCGACCACACGTGGATAAGTGCTTAAAAACGTATAGACACCCGAAATATCCATTTTGACTACCCCCGAGTTAATTACAACGAATTTTCTCCTGACCTCCGTTTGTACGTATGTATGTGTGTGCGTATGCACGTATGTATGTTATATAACTCAAGAACAGCATGGCCTAGATAGTTGAAATTTGTGCGTAGACTCCTAGTGGGGTCTAGTTGTGCACCTCTCTTTTTTGGTTGCATTCAGATATTCCAAAGGGGGTCTTTTACATCTTTTTTGGGGGGAAATCATTGTTAATTTCAATGCAAACTCAAGTGGGTTATAATTTGACACATATTTTGGTCGCCAAGTTGGCAATGTATTAGCGGCAAATTTGACAAAAAAAATTATTTTAATATAAGTTTAAAACTTTTATTTTCTGTTTTTCATTAAAGTATTGAAGTGCGTGTCAAACTTACATGAAAAACATATTTTAATATTTATATAAACCTTTTATTTTCTGTTTTTTCATTAAATTTGCGATTCGAATGCCATACTTGACTTTATCAAACATCATCCGGGAATGAAGACAAGACACAGTGGCGCGAAATGATACCGCGTTTTTTTTTTTTTTTTTTTGATAATATGTAAGGCGCAAGTTCGAATCAGGGCAGAACTCAAAAAAAAAAAAAAAAAAAAAAAAATCCATTTAAATCTTAATTAAACATTTAAAAAATCTTACAAAATAAAAGCGTAAATTTTAAATTATTATTATTATTTGCTTTACTGCACATGGCTTTGTAACTTCCTTAATATTTCATCATGTTTCTTTTAATGATCATATATATGTCCTATTTACTACGGGTGAAATTATTTAAAGTGTTTCCTTTCTTATTACAAGGCACTATTATTATTAAATGGGTGTAAAAGGAAGGGGGTCATGTGATGCACACATCAGCTCGTTTTATTGTTATTTTTAAGTGAAAAGAGTAGGTCTCTTTAATTAAAATAAAGGTTTTTCTATACATAGATATGAAGCTTTTTTTTAAATTCGTTTTATTTTTAATACGATTTTGAAGTTCTGCCTACTGAGTGTTCCGCTGAAAGTCAAAATGTTCACAACGAACAGTTTTTTTTTTTAAAATTATTATTTTATTTTATTATCGTGAGTTGGGATTTTTTAAAGCATCACCCGTGGAGTCATCGCCCTCTGCGCGGGCGAAGAGGAATTTTCAGAGTGACGGGAGGGTATATCAGATAAAATTTTAAAAAACTGATTTATTTAGTTTTGTGGTCACATGAGAATATTAAATTACTAAAATTTAATTAGAGTAAGAGAGTAATCACTATTGTCCATAGTCTTAACAACTGTGCTTTTTGTATCATCAACTTGATAATCTTTTGTAAGAATCATTGTATAAAGCTAGCTTTGAGCATAAATTGTATAAACAGCGTAAACATTTACTGAACATCAAAATACCGTTTAAACGAATAGGATGGGTTATTACGTGATTGATATGAAATACCTTTAGTGGTTTCAAGAATATCATATCAGATTGACCCAGTTATACGAAGGTATACTTTAAATCTGATATGAAACAAAAGGGATAGGGTGCCCGAGTGTCCATAAGGAGCTGTTTTTGCACTGCAGAGACAGCGAAAAAGTTTTGCATTTGCTCGTAGTTTTACAGATTTTGTGAAACACACTGCTTTTGAGGCAGACTTTGACACTAAAGTATTTTTTTTTCTTTTTCATACACGAATAAGTACTCTTCATCACAACTATGTTTGCTTCGTCAGAGTTTTAAGCTCTAAACGAGTATTTCTCAACCTGCATGGCAGACCCCCTAGGGGGACGCATAAGAATTTTAAAGGTTGCAATTTGGATTCTATGTGCCTCAGTCTCCAACTGAATCAAAACGCATCACATACACACTGTAAAAAAAATCCGAAACGTTACTGGTTATTTCCGCGGAACGTTTCGTTATTTCAGAGGTCCCAGTACCTATGTCCCAGCAAAATCAAGTACCTTCGCAAAAAGTTTCCTGAATTGCTAAAAGATGCACGAATGCAGATTTTTCACTGGTGTGAAAAATATTTTTCGCTACCAGTTTAAAGATTAACTGAGCTTGTTTATTAAGTGTATCGGCTTTAGCTTGATACGGCTCGTCTGGATTGACTAAGCTCCCAATGAGAACAAATAAATCACTGGATAGCTGTAGCTTTGCGAGGCAGGAATCGCAAGCAAGTGCTAAATTCCTGCTTGCGGTTTTCGCGCAACTTTAGCCATGGTTGCTATGATGCTTCTGGAGCTTTCTTAATAAATCAGGACGGTTCTAATGAAATACATTAAACTTATTTAATTTTTCTCGAAGGTTCACGACTGGCTTTAACAGGAGAGATTTTCCAATATTTCAGAAAGGGTACTGACTTTTATCGGAAAACGTTCCTGGTTTTTGTAAGATATGTTATTGGTTGTAATTGGGCGCATTAGCTGCATATTCTTTTCCAGGAACTTTTCTAAATCGTTTTTACAGTGCAATACTTGACAAATTTTCCCGTAATGTTTCGCACTCAATACGCTAATTTGTTATTCACGTTAATCTTCATCGGAAATGCAAATGAAAAATGCTAAATGTAAAACTTTCTAATTTGCAAGCGTTGACTGAACAATTCACTTGAACTGTTGAATAACTTGTTATATGATTTTATAAACTGCATTCGCATATTCTTGCTATGCAACAGTGTTTCTCAGAATCGTCATACAAAACCAAATTGCAATCAATTATGTTCCTTTTTACTCTTACAAACGCTGTTTACATTCTCAACGTCTCTTAAGACCCCGATTGTAAGCAAAGCCCTCCTTTGTTCTCTCTCTCTCTTTCCCACCCCCACCTATCCATTCATTGGGATCGCTCTCTAACGAGAAACTGCAGGGGCGCCCCCCCCCCCCCCCCACCCCAGCAGGAAGCTCCTTGCGCGGCCGTTGCCATAGGATTTCCCACATTTAGTTATTCGAGCGGAAGGTTAATTAGATAAGCGGAGCAGAAAGTAACCGAAATGGTGAATTAATTCTTCCACCAAAGTGCCTGTAAAACCCCATGTTAGGCGAAGGGTTCATTGAAATCTCACCATGGTGCCCGATTCCGTGTGCCATGCTTTTTAAACGGGGCAGCGATTAAAAACCTTTTGCTGGGAGGGATTATTGCGGGACGGGTGTGTTGGGATTTCTGTCTTGCCTGTTAAGTGAGCTGACACAGAAACGTGGCATTAAAAGAATGAATATCGTAATTTGTTTTCCATTTGGGTAGCGATTCGTCCTTGTGGTGAAGTGTCTCCTTGGCGGAATCAGTAAGCAATGCAGATGGAATTTGCGACCGAGTGTTCGTCAAGTCAATGTCAAAGTGGTGACAATACTTTCCGTAAATAGCATCAAATTCAGGCTTAAGTATTTGTGACTGAAATTTAATAGAATTATTACTTCAATGTAGGAAAAGTGATCAAAAATCCTTTGTGCTAAAATAGGAATGAAATGAATCACCAGCTTAAGTAAAGCTCCATCTTCAAAGATTTCGAAAGATCTTCATTAGAGATGGAAATTCCAGTCCGCATTTTTCGTTGTTATATTTTCGTAGCTTCCCGTGTATGCTTCTAAGTATATTTATATTGTTGAACAGGAGAAGCCATGAATTTTTTTAAAAAATTGCAATGTCATTAGGTGGTTTAACCTTTAATTCTGACCTTTAAGAATTCAAATTTGGAGTTACCCCTTTTTTGCTCAAAACGCTTCAGTTGTCAAAACATTGGAGCAAATAGCTGTTTCAAAGTTTTGTCAATGCAAAAACTTTGTACAATAATACAACAGAGTCGCAATTTCAACTCTTCACCAACCGATTTGAACCTCCCTCAAACACCCAAACTGCTGATTGCTTGAAGAAAGTTTTGATTTACCTTTTGGGTGTCAGGCAGAGTTTCTAATCAAATGGTGAATATTGTCGAAAGCTGCTGTGTTGCACGACTTTCATATTATATGTTCCACATTAGTGCATTGATGATGAGGCTCCACTGTGGATTCAAAGTACCTATTCAGTCCAAAATTTTAGCTGTTCGAGGAGGAATTAGTTAGCAATTTTCAACCGAGTGTTCCTCAACGTAATGTCATTGTGGTGACAGTATCCACAGTATATTTCGCAAACAACAATGAATTTGGGAATTAATATTTTTAATTAAAAATAAAACTCTTGTTTGTAACTGAATTAATACTTCAATGTATAAAAGGAGATCAAGCATTCTTTTTGCTAAAATGCGAATAGAGTGCATTTTAACTGATTTTTCCCCATAGAATCAAAAATCGCACCGTCATTTTTGTCACTTTCATTTAATACATCCTTTGAAACTATCCTATATATCATGTTGCCTACTGATAAAATAGCTTTTTAGTATCTAATAGCACTCAATTCGGTCATGGGAAAAATATGAAATTTTCTTTCCACAACAATGGCGGAATCCATAAATGTTAATAAGTATTTATGTCAAGTCCTCAGGTGTCATGCTCGACTCGGCCTCATTTTACATTCTGGAAACATCTTGAGTGGGGGGGAAATGGCCTCAGATCCAAAGAAAAAATTGCTTTTTAAATTTCTCACTTGTGCAGAAAAGAACCGATTCTACTGGGAGTGAACGTAACATTTCTTTGAGCTGTCCCTTGAGCCTCACAAGTCTTAAGTGGCCCCTTTTTTTTGTCAAAATTCGAGGAAAAGAGTCTTTGAACATGAAAGACCTTCTGTGAGCGCAGCCATTTTTGTCACGTGGCTTGCCTAGAAGAAAGAAACTTTTAGTATGGATATGATGTCACGAATGGTGGTAGGAGCCTTTTTCGCAACATTTTCGGTAAATTTTCTAAACAATATCATTTTTGTAGGCAACGCCGTTTGAATACATAATGCATCACGTTCTTGGGGAATTCGCCCAACAGTTGCCAGTTGAAGTATACTTTTTACTATGGTATTTTTTATTTCTGTATCACCTATGTCTTAGTTTTTTGGCAACATTTCTTTTGTCTTTCATTTTAAAACTGATTTTTTTTTATTTATTTTTTTTTAAAACAATGCTGTTTTTTGAGGTAACTTTAATCTACAATTTCTTTACTACTCATCAGTGTTCGCCGATATATACCAATCGATATGTATCATGATATATATCAGATATTTATTTTAAAAACTAGAGGACCCGACAGACGTTGTTTTGTTCAAACTTTGTAAATTGAAAAGTTAAAAAATTTCAATAAACTATCAAGTGTTTGAACGGTTCTGTTTAAAAAAATAAGTAAAAAAAATGTTTTAAGCTGCTATGGTGTCAGAATGCGTATATTTATTGCAACTTGATTTTTCTAGCCCATTGAGCAGTTGTTTAATTAACTATTTTTTCTCCCGTACTTGATGGTTTGTTCCTTCAGCCACACTCAAAGGATAAAAAGCGTCCTCAGATATTAAGTGTAAAAATATAACTACCCATCTAGAACGATCGGGAAATCCCGCTGCAACACCCCCATCTGAAAAGAATGAAACAATCGAAATAATATCTTTTAGAAAAATGATAAAGGTAAAAACAGTTCTCTGAATAAGAGAAAATCCCCCCCCCCTCCCGATGTTAAGTAAACACATTTTTCGACTAAAATGACTAAACTCTCTTTAAAAACGAAAAACAGTTCTTTGCAATTTGAAATATTTCGCCAAAAAAAAAAAAAAAACAGCAAATTACATTAACAGTAGCTTTTAAATGTAAACAAATTATTACGCAACTCTATTGTTTATAGCCAAAGTCGCCAAGCCACTACGTCACTGTAATCCAGCCGATCAGTGAGCGAAGCCAACTCCGACCAATTAGCGGTCCGATCTTTTGAATGAAAATTTTTTTAATTTCATATATTGCCTAATTTGTTCTTTCCACCAAAGATAAAGATCCTCCACTTCATTTATCTTTTGTGTACAGAACTACCCTGTTGTAATTTATCTGGACGAAAGTAAAATTTGTTTCGTCTTTAAATTCCATAATATTTTCCTTTAATAATGTACTGATTAAATAGATAACCCTTAAAGTATTCTTGAGTGACATTAGTGCCAAAACTCAGATGGATTTCAGCCGAGAAACAAATGTTGCTAGGTACGGTACTTTATGATCATTTGGTTAGAAAACCTAAAGCACCGATCCGGTCACATGGTTCAACTTTACTTTAAAATATATCACGGGACCTAAAGTCGTTTCTTTTAAGAGAGAGAGAAATGAAGACTTCACTCTCTCTCTCTATGCTTTATCTATTCTCAATTGACATATCACAGTAGGAAATTTCATTACAAAAAGCAGAGCTGGCTTTCTTATTGTCCCTTTGGCAACGGATTAAATATTTATTTCAGTTCTCGCTCAACAATAGGTTAAAATAAATATTAATCATTTGGGAGACATAACCATCCAATGTTTAAATTAATTAATTAACAAAAACGTTTCCGATTCAATCCATCGCGCTTCGAAACCATGCTTGCCACAACTTAATTACACACAAAAAAATTGATCGGTCCAGCCGTTTAAAAGCATTATGGTGACAAACGTCCGCACGGAAGATTTTTATACATTAAGATATCATGATATTTTTTTATATTTATTTTTTCAACTACGGTATTTTCAATATAAAAATTATATTCATCATAGTAATATTGTTCATTTGTATTAAAAATAACCAAAAGGTTATGCACCATATTTTTATGATGTATTAATAAATCATTAATATAACAAATATAATCTTTCTTTCTTTTATCTTATGTTCATAAAATTATTAGTAATGTAACAATTTTAATTCATACTAAAAGTGCTTAGTTAAACATTAAATGTTGGTCAGAAAAAAAAAGAAAATCTCTAATGACTGTGTGTCGACTAATGCATATTTTTCATTTTTGAATCATATAACTGTGTAAACGTAGCTAACAGAAGAAAAACGAATAAAACAGCTAATGCGAAATTAACCTTATTAAAATTAATAAAAAGGTAAAATGAATTATTAGATATAAATGAAAGACACCTTAATTTTAAGTCTACATAGTGTAATAATAATACAGTAGAAGACCGTTATAAAGCCGACCTATTTAACGCAATTCCCTATAAACCACACAACTTTTTAGAAGTAAACAATAGGTTTTAAAGTTTAAAAAATCCCTCAGTTTTGCTTTACAGACATAAAAATGGTTAGGCAAATTAAATTTTGAAACAGTTTTTTATCTTTCCATTTTAATTCAAAGCTTTTAAATAAAAATTAGTACTTATAGTAAACAGAAAATACCAGATGGCTCTTGAAAATGCAGCTGTTATGCAAACCATGAAGCTAGCAGAAGTGCAGGATGATGCACTTTCTTTTGATTGTGAAACATATTTATTTGTGAATAACTAATTCTAATATTGTTGCTTTAACACTCATTGCAGATAAAACTCATTCTGAAGTGCTAACATATAGATATATTCTGAATATTAATTTCAAAATTTGTGAAATGATCTATGTAACGCAAAAACCTGTATAACGCAAAAGCTCTGTTCCCAAGGTGTGCATTATAACGGTCTTCTACTGTATAAGAAAATAAAGAATGATTTGAGGATGCATTTACTATTTTGATTTTGAAGATTTTAGTTTGTGCTGATTGAAAACATCGGATGTATATCAAAATATCAGATATTTTCGATATTTTTGAAAATATCATGTATATTTTTGAACCCTGCCACCCATATTTTAACAGTGTTGTTTCACATTTCGGTACAAAACTGGAAAAAAAAAAATCCTGAAATAAAAGTTATCCAAAATTCAAGAAATAATCATTGTAAAAAAACATTTAAATATTAATAACTGTTAACTCTGGTGTGAGCACAAAAAGTAGCCAAGGGGTCAAGAACTTGTTTTTTTATGATATTCATGAAACCAATATCGTTTCTATTATTTGAAGCTTCATTAAAATACAGAATAAATACGGTATTATGACATTTTGGATTAAACTCAACGAAGCAATAAACTCCTGTCATATTCATCCTACCACATTATGTTTTCCAAGCTCCACTGATTCGCCTGTAAAATGGGTGAAAAGCATGCAAATTTGGGAAGAAACTGGAAAATGGTTCATGCGCTCGCGTTGTTTACAAGAGTATTTTCTTTTAATACTTTTTTTATGTTGACATTTTTCTTTAAAATGCCATGAGGTGAATTTCAGAACTTTTTTTTTTCCTTTTTTGATGCTTCCCTGTTAAATAAAGTGTCTGGAATAAATAGGATTTTGCATATTTGTTCCCTTGTTTTCTGAAAAGTTTTCGCTGCCTCGCTAGTTTGCTGCTACTTTGCCAGAAAGGATTTGCTGAAGGTAAATCGATCTCCTCTTTTTCGTCGAATGTACATATCAGCAGAATCATTTTTACGACGCACAGTGTATAGTAAATAGTAAGAGCAAAAAGTAAGGGTGAAAATTTCGTTTTTATGAAATTTTGACCTGGGAATTGTTTTAAATGTTGTACATCACATTTGGTTTGTCTGTGCGCATCGGTTTCATCGTAAAGACCCAAGCTTCAGAGAAATACTATTAGCTACTAATTGCATACGGGGTCGTCCACAAAATGATGTTACGCTTAGTAGAGTTCGTGAAGTTGTGACAGCTTGTGACAAGGCAGAGGGGGGTAATCATTTCATCAGTAGAATTTTGAATTATTTGCTTTTTTTTAAATTAAGAACTAGACGGCTTCCCCCCCCCCCCTTCTCGCTGACGCTCACCAAACCCCGAAGATTGCTTCGCAATCTGATTTGATTCGCAAAGATTTAAATCATCAATTAAAAAGAAACAGATTAATAACGCATTATGAGCTCCCTTAGGATCAAAAAGCACCCCTTCCCCGGGTTTCAAAATAACTTGTACCAACTTGCAGAGCCGTAAGGGCTAAGGAGATCCTCAGCATTGCAAAGCTGCAGTTTTGTACGGTTGAAGAGTCGCTTTCATATTCGGGGTCTCTAGTAATATATTTTGCTCTTTAACTCGGAACTTGAATTGAGTTGAGCCTAAGTTTTTTCGTTAAAATCGAAACCTTTAAAATTTGTGAATAAGAAAGAAGAAACAAACGAATCTAAAGACGTAACTATTGCAACGCCAAATAAAACATCGATAATTTGAATGGAGAAAAAATTTTCCGAACTTGATTAAAACGGCTTGTATTTTTTTTCCTTTGGTGATAGAAGCTTAGTTTTTCGACCATTGGTCGAGTTAGATCTGGAGTAAAAAAAGTCGCTCTTTTCAGTGGTGTCAAAAAGAAAACTGTGGGATAATTCCTTCACTTTTTGCTGATAGATTTAATGAAGAAAGTGCCTAAATTTCAGCTAAACCTTAAAAAATCGAGCTAGAAACACAAATAATTCCCGCCGTAATTAAGTTAGAGCATTGAAACAAATTGCGTAGAAAGCGGAAAGGTCCTTTTCCAACCATATACAGGGTGTTCCGTTTTAACCTGCAAGATCTTTATTTTCGCAACCGTTAGTCCTAGGTGTATACTTCCAATTGCAAAAATGTTCAAAATCAGATGCAGAGTTAAGATGTTGAAAGTTTGAAGCAAAAATTAAAATGAGTCAAATAATACAAAATTTAACTTTTTATACGGGACCCAGGTTCCCTAACTTATATTTAAGGAAGTAATCTCCATTGAAAGATATTAGTAACACAAAAAAACTTGACATTTGTGCGACCAAAACTCAGGGAGATATTCCAGTTTGAAGTTTTAAGGGACTATACACAAGATGAGATTGGAACTTACCGCCCTTTCCCAAGAATGACAGGTCGTCAAAGTAAGAAAAACAAGGTATTTATATTTTTCATTGCTATTCAAAAAAAAACCCTTCGCAAATGTTATGCCATGATGGGGCCCGTATAAAAAGTTATTTTTTTTTTATTTTTTGACATATTTTTATTTTTATTTCAAACTTTCAATATCTTAACTCTGCATCTGATTTTGAACATTTTTGCAGTTGGAAGTATGCATCTAGGGCTAACAGTTGCGAAAATAAAGGTATTGTAGGTTAAAATGGAACACCCTGTATAATATTAATATGTGCAAGTAACTTTCATCCCTTTAATAGGCAATTTACTCGAAATTTGAGCTTAAAAAATTTAATAACAAAAATATAATTCCAAATTTTAAAAACGAAATCCCAGGTGCAAATCACCGGGGCTCGAAGTAATTTTATACGAATTTCAAGACTGTAGGTGCTATGGGGTCTCCTGGACGCAGGCCCGCCACAGACTTCCTATCAGAATTTCTTCGACCTTACTTTTTTTTAATATAAAGAGAAAAATACAAAACGATATTTTTTTTTATTTGTTAAAATTAATAGTCATAAATACATTAATTAACATAAGTAATATTTTTCAATAAATTAGTTTGAAGGCGGCCTTTTGAAGTGGAAGGAAAGGATTTTATGAATTACTTAACGTCTTTTGCAGTGTAAGGTCGGTTATTTATTTTTTAATTCAAATATGAATTATAACCGCCCTTTTTCCCGCGTTTACTCACCCCTGTGGCCGGTAGTGACTACTAATTCTGTCCTCTAGTCCTTAGCTCTCTGGGTGGCTAATCAAAATACAGTCGATGCTCGATATAACGACCATCTCCGTCCCAGAGGAAAAGGTCTTTATAATGAGTGGTCGTTATAGAAGGTAGAAGTTAAAAAAACATATATGCATGCATCACGCATGTTACGTTTCTCCAATAAAGTTTGCATTTTTTCAAAGATTCCAGTTAAATTCCAAAAGTATTTTTTATCATAGACATTTTTTAAAAAAATAATGGGTGAAAAATATTATGACAGATTTTAAAGTAAAAAATATGGGAAAAAACTGATTACATACTTAAAAAGCATTTACTTAAAAATCATACTTAAAAATCATTTATTTTCTGAAGATAAAATCAGAAACACTTGTTTGCCTTTTTAACGCACATGATTTTTGCAAAACACAATTTTCCGTTTCAGTTATAGATGATAAGTATTGTGCCTTTGAAAGAACATTTAAAAGTCTCTTGAACATTCCAAGCTTTTCACACTAGAAACTTTGGTCTCAATTCCTTTTTCATCTGATCATGATACATCAATTTATTTTTGTGCACAGTATCGAGAAATAGTTAATCTTCTGACAGATGCTCGACACATTCTAAATCAGAATCGATGTTAGCATAATTGTTTTAGTTTAAAGCTTCATCCAGTTTCATTTTCTTAAAAACATTTTACAGCATTTCATCTTCTTCATCGAAATTTTCATCTTAGATTGACTGACTTCAGCAAGTTGCTTTTGCATTTCAGCAGTAGATTCCAATTCCTTTTGCTTTTCAAAATCAACATGATGAAAGCAATTCTTGATGGTCTCTTCTGAGGCTTTATTCCATGCTGCTTCAGAGAGATGCAAAACTGTAAACATCTTAAAAAGCACGTGATCAAACACCAAACTAACATAAAATGTGTCAACCCCTTTTACTTCGGAATCCGAAAGTTTCACTTTATTCTCCCTTTATTTTTTCTGTGCTGTTTTGAGTAGTAATCCCCCTCCACTCCCACCTCCTCTCAAAGTTGGATTGAACACTGAAGACTACATGCAGCTGTCCGTAAACAATAATCAAGGACATTTCAAACTAGAAATTTGCTTTATTGGAAAAAACACCGGAAATAGTGTCCGCTGAATTCGGTCATTGTATTGGATTAGAAGATACAGAACGGTCGTTATACCGAAAGCAAATTAACATGAAGTTCATAGGGACAAAGTTCGGGCTTTTACCACTGGTCGTTATAATGGAATGGTCTTTATAATGTGTGGTCGTTATAATGAGCGTCGACTGTATGCTCGTTTTGATTTATGGAAATTATTGGTAACACCATAATAATCACCATAATGGTTATGGCGTCGTTAAAAAGCTGTTATAAATGTTTGAACACAACTTTAATATATATACATTAGCTGATTTTATCAAATGTAAAAAGCCAAATAATCTCTGGGAACAATATATTTCATGTTTTTAACTTAATTTTGAGAGAATATCAAGATAAATGTCAAACTTGGAGAAGATTTCAAAGTTTATGAATGAGGTCTAGAATGTGATCGGCAATACAAAATAAAGGAAAACAATCAAGAATAAAATTTTCACAATAATATATATATATATATATATATATATATATATATATATATATATATATATATATATATATATATATATATATATATATATATATATATATATATATATTTTTTTTTTGATGAAGGTTAAGTTGTTATGGGTAAGGAAGGTAGACCGGGTCACGTTTACGCAGTGCCCTTTTTTTAAACCGAATTGTAACTGGAGAGTCAACAGTCGTCAGTTGAGCTTCGGTCTAGCATGTAGAACGAATAACCTGTTTTCTACCAAGTTGAGTAAATTTTGAGTTGAACGTTTTGCGAATAAATAATATACTACTTAGTTAAGAAAGAACAAATGTATAAAAATTAGCCTAATGTTATCCTTTTTTGAGAATTGTATTTATATGAGCTGAAATGTAATTAATTTTTTTTTTTTTTTTGCACGTTAAAAATAAATCCAAATTTGGGGATGGGGCAAGTTTACGCGTTGGCGTCTGAATACCTTTGCGCACGTTCTTTCTGTATCTTACTGCTAAACGTGCCCTGACGCTTCTTTCTCTCCGAACTGTCTCAAAACTTTTTTGTATTTTCAGGATATTTAGTTTTGAAAATCACCATTTAATTTTTAATTGAGTTACAAATTCGTATCTTATAGCTTACAGCCATGTAGTGCTGTCTTCATGCCCGTTCAGCTTTTACTTCATACTCTTCAGTCTGTAATAAATGTGCTTTATTTTAACGATGGTAAGACATTATGATCAAAACACTTACAGAACCGCGTTAGGTGTCAAAATAAAAATGCATAAATGTGCCCCATATCCAAGGCAAGTTTGTGCAACCGACTTGGACTCAAAAATAATTTTTTAAACTGCTAAAAAACTGAGTAACAACTAAATATATTAATTTTGACTCCATTAACTGTTTCATAAAAATGGAATGTCTAAAATTTTCTCAGTTAAAACATAAAATTTAGAAAATTTATTAAAAAAAAATCCGCATAAACGTGCCCCGGTCTACTCTTACTCTACTAAGTTGTGAAAAAAATGTTTCATTTTATTTTTCATGTTTTATTATGCAGCACTTTTTCACATTTAGTATTTTTTTAAAACTACTATCATTTTTTGAGTCCAACGTTTTGAACTATGTAAGGACGCAAGTCGAACAAAAAAAATTTTCAATATATAAACACTAAACAGTAGTTCAGCTGTTTATTTATTGAAAACATTTTCGTGTTCTTTCAAGCTTAAGAAATAAATAATTAAAATTTTAAGTTTTTTCTAAGCATTTTCTATGGAATTTCAAAAAGCTTAAAATTTTCATCACAGCATTAGAAATAGCAAAAAAACTGAGACATCAAATATCTCAATCAAATTTAAACCAAGGATTTCTTTACACAAAAAATTCAAGTCTCCTCTTTTCTAAACAAATGCCTTTTAATAAGCTTCTGCAAAGCCTTTGTGATCCTGAGTGTAAAAATGTGCATATGGCACAGTAAATTAATTACAATTTAATACGATTATACTTTCATCGCTGTTTGTAAGGCGGAACAGCAAAAATCTTTTCTAAGAAATAAGAATAAAAATCCCTCAAAAGCCGAATCATTCGATCAATACTTCTATGTATTAATTAAATTACTAGACTTTTCATGTTTGTTTTTCGAATTCACTGTACTCACGCTTAATTGAGTGTTATTCATTTTTTAGGTAAGGAAACAAGCCATGTGTTACATCCGTCGCCATTTTGTTTTCTTTGGTGTTTAAGAATGCTCAATCAACGCTATTGTTGCTGGTAAATGTCGAAGTATGTCATCATTTGAATGTTGTTGGTTTTTATTGTTATTATTATTATTTTGATCGTCTTAGAATTTGAGTTTATTTGAATTTCTGTAATTAAATGACTTGCATGAGAGCCTTTTTTCGTTATTTAATGCCTTAATTAATTGGACTTGTTTGTCGAATTGACTTTATTTAAAAACTGTCTGTCGTTCGAGACAGTGAATGTAACGCAGAATTCTTTAAGGAAACATTTTTTGCTCCGAACCTATACATATTTATAATTTACCGTGGAATCGATTGAATAAGAATTATTTCATTTGTTTTGCGTCAGAAGCAGCGCAATAATTGTCTATTGATTGTTGCGTTTAACTGTTGTGAAACATAGTGCTCAAAGTTCTGATTTCTAAGGGTGTTACAAAGTTAATTTTCTCAATTTTGGTTTCAGTAAAGAAAAACCACTTTTGTAAAACGTAATGTAAAACGATGATAAATTCTTTCAGTTTCTCATCTTCCCAAGAAGCAGTATTTTCAAATGTGATTTATATAATACATAAAAGTTGCCTGGTGAGCAAACAACAAAAGAAAAAAAAATCTTCTAACAATTTCTAACTTATTGTGTTTGGTCCTTTCATAAGCGCTGTAATAAATTCAAGTAAACTAATGAATAGTTTATTATCGAATTAACTAAGAAGCTTCTTAAGAGGCTTCATTTTTCTGGATAATAATTTACGTATTTAATATAAATTATCTAATGTATTTAATGAGGATTAAAACGTAAGTTCTACCAACTGCCATTTTGCTCAATTTCTCCCCTCTCATTTCGAGTGGTTTGTGCAATAAATATTTCGCGAGTTTCCCGTTTTACGAATGTTTATAATTCCCAGTTTTAATGAAGATGGATAAATTAATATTCCTCAGTTACGAAAGGTTTTCATGTAATACTAGATAATGAGTCAATATCCGTAAACCTTGATTAAACATCCTAAGAAAATTTTACTCGTTCCTTCTAAATAATTCTTATAACTATACAAAGTAGTTTAATCAGTAATGAGAGAAATAAAGATATCTCTTGCCAAAGTTTTTCAAGGAGGAAAAACGGCAGTCGCAGGACTGGCGGACATAGCCACGCTTTTATTGAAAAACATAAGCTTGTAATTTTGTAGTAAGTCCCCGGATGGAATAACTGAGCTGGCGGTGCATTTTAAGTATAAGCTTGTAATGTTAAAGGTACAGGTAGTTATCAAAATAATGGAAACACCTGTGAATAAAAGTGATATTTTTGAATGTGCTTCGTACGTAATCTTTACTAATAATAAAGCTGAAAGTCTGTCTGTCCGGAGGATGTCTGTAGGATGTCTGGATCTCTGTGACGCGCATAGTGCCTAAACGGTTCGGCCGATTTTCATGAAATTTGGCACAAGGTTAGTATGTAGCATGGGGGTGTGCACCTCGAAGTGATTTTTAGAAAATTCGATGTGGTTCTTTTTCTATTCCAATTTTAAGAAAAAAAATATCATAAGATGGATGAGTAAATTACGAAATTATCATAACGTGGATCCGTAACATGGGTACAAGCCAATTGGCGAGATGCGAAATTATCATAACGTGGAACCGTAAGATGGGTACAAGCCAACTGGCGTGAAAATTCACCATACATTATTTGTAAATATACAGGCGAACCAAAAGACCTTTTGATTTTTCTATTACGGGCAAAGCCGTGCGGGTATCACTAGTAAAGAATAAAACTAGATATCTGTTTTTTTTAAATATAAATAGCAATGTACATATTCTGGTAGTATATGGTGGATTAACTAAAGTTCTGGACGTCTTGGATTTTTTTCAAGCGCGTGAAATTTCGGACCTCTCAAATTTTAAAAGAGGCCAAATTGTTGGAGCGCGTCTAGCTAAAGCAAGTGTAACTGAAACATCTCAACTTGTTGGTGTTTCTAGAGGTACAGCATCTAAAGTCATGATAGCATACACGCAGCGCGGTAAGACAAGCTCGGCAAAGCAAAATAGTGGACGGAAAGAAAAGAGTAGTAAAAGAAACCGACGGTATTGAAGAGGATTATAATGTCTAAAAAGCGAACAATATCAGCAAAAATGACCAGAGAACTCAATCACCTTCTGGATTCACCAGTGTAAGTGATTCAAGTCAGAAGGCACCTTTATCAACAGAACATTTATGGCAGAGTAGCGATTCCCTACACTCTTGTCACAGAGTGTTTCCATTATTTTGATAACTACCTGTATATTGGAGTAGCAAATCGAATTAAGTTTTAGTTAAATTTATCAATTCAACGTTATCAACTTCAACATAAAATCTTATGTTATTTAATAAAAGCATAGCTTCTGTTGGCCAGTCTCGCGACTGCCTTTTTTTTTTCTTTTTAATACTGTGTTTTCTAGAGTGTATTTGAACCACAACTATGTGGTGTATAGAGAGTTTCTTTTTGCGTCTAATAAAAAAATCACATTCTATAAATTTTAACTCGAATGGGCCTTGAGTCAATTTCTACCCATTTAAACTCTTAAAAGCCCAGACACTTTCACATCTATCATTTTTTACTCTAACAAGCCTAGAGCAGTGCTGTGGTTGGGAGTGCGGGGGGATACCGTCCCCCGAAATAAGTGATTTTAATTGTAAAAATAATGCAAATGTAGTGTAAACTGGTTTTAAACCACATTTTTCTCCCTTAAAGACCCCCCCCCCCCCCGCCCGAACCCCCAAGTTGAGTTCCCGAAATATTTTCCCAGCTGTAGCACTGGCTTAAAGTCACCCATACTTCTATTTCTTTTAACTTTAACAAGCCTAGAGTCACCTTTACTTCTATCAACTTTAACTCGAATAAGCCTATCGTCACTTTTATTTCTGTCCGTTTAATTCTATTGAGCTCAAAGTCACCTTTACTTCTATACATTTTGACTCTATTAAGCCTTGATTCATCTTAACTTTTATCCATTTTAGCTCGAATGTGCCTATGTCACCTTTATTCCTATACATTTTGACTCTGATAAGCTTAAAGTCATCTCAGCTATTATTCTTATTATTTTAGCTCTAGTACTATACGTCTAGTGTCATCTTTACTTCGATATATTTTAACCCAAGTAAGTTCGAGTTACCTTCGTTCTAGTCTATTTTATTTCCAAGCTTGACGCTTGTAGGAGTTTCATTAACAGGCCTACATTACGCTAATCCAGAAATATACCACTATCAGCTTTAAAATCTCCCTCTATCTTCTAAACGACCAACTGGTGCATCAAGAGGTGATGGGCAGTCGAGCTTGATGTGTATTATCTCACAGCCACCACTGTTCGTGTGTTTAATCAAATCCCTTTTCGCCGATTTAATTGAACACTATTCAAATGTTTCCTATTTGAAAGCTTCCGCTTTCTGTTATCGCCTGGATTTCAAATACAGTAAACCTTCATTAAACCGGACTTTGCTTAATCCAGACAGCGATTTGGATGTAGGAACTGTATAAATAAAAGGCGAGTTAGCACAATTATGTGTTTTTGTATACAGTGTTTTCTATTTTTGTAATTTCCTCTAATGCAGTTTTATATTTCATTCTCTTGAATTCAAAAAAACAGGAATACAGGATGTCCGAAAGTCCTTGACACATTTAAAAATTCTTAGAAACGCAACAAGTAGTCGTATGAATATGCAGTTTGTGCCATAACACTTCACAGAGGGTCAAGATTTTTTTTATGACATCGTAAAAAAAAAAATAAGAATGTGTAATTATACGTAATTGCTGTATCGTCACAGTGCGAAAAACAAACATCATATGAGGTACATGAAATACACCGCCAGCTCCGTCAATTCCAGCCGAGGACTGCAGTTTCGTGCTTATTAGCACTCATCAGCCCGGCATAGGAGTGACTGAGCTGGGGGTGGAAAACCTCTTAAGGAAGCCAAGAGTGCCAAACAAACTGTTAGCTAATACAGAAGTAGGACATAACCAAACGAGTAACCGAAGCAATGGTTCAGTACAATTGGAATATTGAAGGCAAGGCAGTTATATTCAGTAAGTTACCGCCCTATAGGCAGGGCTAAGGCAGAAAAGCCCTAGCCCTGGCTATTTAGAGCTTTTCTGCCTTAGCCCTGGCTATAGGGCGGTAACTTACTGAATATTATGTGAGGTGTCTGATCATTTTCTTAAATAGAAAGCAATATCTTTTATTACCAGCTTTCAAAGTGTGCACCGTAAGTTGCTCGGACCACATCTAGACGGTACCGACTCAAGTTCATCCCATGTCCACAAACGGTACGTAAATTTATTATGGTTCTACAAATGAGTTTGGGGTTGGTTTCTAAAGTAAGAAGTAAATTCTTCCAAGCATGAAATAAATATAACGCACAAAGATGTGGACAGAATTTGGAGAGATTTTGATTATATTGTCAGAAAAATCAGTGTTTCATTATTGTTGAAAATTAGCTCACTATTATGTGTATGCAGTCAACCTGAAACTCCTGAACATAATATATTCAATTGTACTCTAACCAGCTCTTTCCATTGCACTTAAAATTCCAACTTTTCCAAAAATATTACACATATTCTATCTAATCCAGTTATACGCAAGTACATCAATAAAATAGTGACCCTACAATGTTTTTCTGTGTATTTCCTGAAAATAATTACCTTCAGCTAGTATGACCATTGATAGTTATAATATACCCATATCTAAGCGAGTATGAGCATAAATGGTCAAACCACTGTAGTATTCCTTCATTTACAGTGCTGGCCAAATTATTAGATTAAAGAGTTTTTTTTTTTTTTTTTTTTGTACACTATTTGTATTAAAATACTATTTATTTTACTGTTAAAGTACAGTACATACTGTACACTGATTATTACGTTATTTTAGCATAATTTAATGTTTGCAAGTGGCAGCACTGTCTGCTTTGTTTATGTTCTTTGTTTATCTACCTACCAGGAACATAACCTCAATCAGCTTAAACAGTTCACTAGTTCTTTTTATTAGTGTGTTCTGTTTTATTTAAAGTTAGTTTTAGGTAATTAGTGAGTATGTGAATATATATAATAGTAAGTATAAACAATTTTTTACCTCCTTTTTTAAAAATTTAAGAAAAGGTATAAACCTTGTGAAAAGTATGCCAAAAAGACTTAAAATGCTCATCAAAAACAAGGGAATGCATACTAAATATTAAATGATTATTTCACTGTTCGTTAATGTGTCTATAGTTATGTAATCAATAAAGAATTTGTTTTTAAAACAGTCTTAGTCTAATAATTTGGCCAGCACTGTAAATTAAAAAGAATGAACTAGAATTGCAACATCACAGTTCACAACTATCCAAAATGAAAAAAATGCCCGTAACTAGTCCTTTATCCTATATGCTCATCAAAATGTTCTCTAATATTTTCTGAGACAAAGAAAAGAAAAATATGAATTAAGTACAATCTTCCACCTTTATATTCAAGAGGCCTATAGGCAGCTCATTTGCAGCTCGATATGAAAGCTTTCTCCCTAATCTTGCGTTTAATTTCGTTCTATCAACTAACTTGTATTTCGATGTTCATTTGCTTCATACTGATAAATGCTTTACGGTTCAGAAATTACGTTTCACTTCGGGCCTGCTAAAGGAGAACTGGGGCTGAAATCCTTTATGTGGGTTTGTTCACTAGTTAATGCTATAGAACCGTTTGCATTGCGATAATTGAATAGTTTAAAACCAATCGAAGTTTCTCTCTCTAGTCTTGAGTGCGTGATGTTGTGTGCTAATGAAAGGCAATGCTAAAGGTGCAATAAGTTAGAATCATTGAAATGGCATTTGTTTGGAATTGAGCTCTTTAGCTCTTTTGTGGTAAATAAATAGTTATCTTTAAAATTCTATGCAATTATTTTGTTTATGTTTTAAAGCAGTAACTACTCACAATTATCAGGGGTGTTCCCATATTGTATACTCCCTATACGGAGTATACTCTCAAACATTTTTACTTCCTTTTACAAAAAAGGAAGTATTGTATTCGCAAAAAAAAAATTTCACTCAAAAGTCGACCTTAATTTCCATATTACTCTCCCCCGAATGAATATTGAGTTTTTTTTCCCACTCGACCACACGTGGACAAGTGTTTACGAAAGTATAGACACGCGAAATATCCATAATAACGATTCCCGAGTTAATTACAACGAATTTTCTCGTGACGTCTGTATGTACGTATGTATGTGCGGATGTACGTATGTGCGTATGTATGTCGCATAATTCAAGAACGGTATGTCCTAGAAAGTTTAAATTTGGTACATAGACTCCTAGTGGGGTCTAGTTGTGCACCTCCTCTTTTGGTTGCATTCGGGTGTTTCTAAAGGGGTCTTTTGCCCCTTTTGGGAGGGGGGGAACTATTGTTAATTTTGATGTAAACTCAAGTGGTGTTATAACTTGGCGCATACTTGGCGATATATCGCCAGTCTTTTGGTCGCCAAGTTTTGTCGCCAACTTGACGACAAATTTGGCAGGGTTTTTTTTTTTTTTTTTAATCTGTTTCAATTTGGTTACTGTTGGTGATATTTAGAGAGTAGACTATTGAATCACATTAAAATTGCCAGTAATGGGGAAATGACTTTAAATTGGAGTAAAAGGAAGTCATGTGATGCACACATCAGCTCGTTTAGAATTATAGCGTATACCCTCTAGCTTAATAAATTTTTATTTATAATTCAGATTCTATCATCGCATTTTTAAACTTTCCCTAGGCGAAAATAATATATTTATGTTAACCACATTTTCCCACAAGCAACCTTTTTTCTTTATATTTCTTAACACTTATTAATTCAACGCCTTTTGAAATCCTTGTAACCGCATGCTGTGCATAGAGGATTACTGGAAGTATACCCTCACAAAAATTGATGGGAACATCACTGACTATTATATGTCTCATTTTGATAGATTAATTTACCGAACTCGCTTACTTAAAGAACTTTTTCAATTTTCTGCATTTAAGTCTGCTGTATAATGTTGACATCGTTAATTAACTTCGAAATCCAAGATAAAAAAGGTCTTTGTAATTAATTAAAGCCTTTGTAGTTAATTAAAGAACCCTTTAATGGTAACCGAATTGGAAAATAACCGTTAAAATGATGCCTTACTTATGAAAGTATTGAAGGAGTTTCAGCATTGTCAAAAAACACCTTTGAGAAAAAAAATGACGGCCGTTTTTTAAGAAATAAAACGTAACAGTTACCAAAATTAAACGCATAAAATAAACTATCTCTTCATCTATATACATAAACGGCTACTTCTGTATGTAAGGATGTAAATATGTCCGGGGTAATCTTCAAAACTACTAGACCGATTTTTACCATTTTTGCACCATAGATAGCTGGGTCATTCTTCAAAAACTGTATTTTTTCTGTTACATGACTTTTACAGTAAAAACGTTAAGGAACAATTCATTTAACAATGATTTTTAATTTCATCAAAAATATATCTATTTAAACTTATCAACAATTTTTTAACAATATTTTTTATTGAGCAATCACGATTGCTTATTGTTCTCACTTGACTGTTTTGATGTGCTATCATTTTATTTTCCCGCCAGCACCCTCTGCAGCATCACCGTCGACCGGTTCCTCACGATGCTGCTCCTATAGCGAAAACCGTCTCCAGGTTGCATCCATGTGCTACACACACGCGCATACATACACAACTACACTCAAACACACGCGCGCACACACAAATACATACACCTACACACACACACAAGCACATACACACACTCAAACACATACATACACACACACGCATACATACAGACACCTACACATACATACAGACACCTACACATACATACAGACACCTACACATACGCACTCATCACACCCATGCCTACACACACTCATCACACTCATGCCTGCACACAGGCGCAAACACATATGCTTACTCACACATACACATTCCCCACCACACACAAACACTCATACACACAACTACCCATACACTCATACCTGCACTCAGACACAAACACTTATGCCTACACACACATACACATACCCCCCACACACACATAAACACATATGCCTACATACACACACACACACACACACACACACTCGTGATTGCGAAAAACATAGTTTGAATTCAAGAGGTCAAACTTCAAATTAATTTTTTTTAGTATATTTTTGGTTCACAACATGTGAATTCTCACCTCCGTGCCATGTGATACACCTTGTGTGACTTTATGTTGCTTAACTTGTTTAATTAAAAGTATATACTTATTTATTTATTATTCCTTTCACATGAGTCTCAAATACTAATTGTTTAAGTATATTTATTTTTTTAATGTTGTGTTTTAGTTCGTTTTAGTAGGACAAGGAGTCATATCACACAATAAATTCTCACCTCCGTTACCTAAACGAAAAATGCCATTCCTCACTAACATGTGGAAATAATGACATCAAATTTTATTTTCCATGATACAAGGGAGCCAGGGAGTCCTCTCGTTTATTTTCAGTCATAGTTGAAGTTGTGAGATTGTTGTCCAAAAATAAAAAGATAGATTTTGCTTTAAAAACCAAGTGCGGTTATTCTGACTTCTCACCTCCGTGAACTTGAATTTCAGGGTTGTAAATTAATGTAAAAAAAGTGAATATGTTTTCATATGCTTAACATGTGCTGATTGTAGCAACGAAGAAAAAAAAAATTCCCTGCAAAATGTATCTACTAGGCCTATATTAATGGAAAATTCCTCACCTCCGTGACAGACCTTATCAATGTCATTATTTCTCAGGTGAAAATGAATGAGGGAGGGGAAATACATCAATAATAGGCACTCAACCAAAATTATAAATTGCCAGTATATCCTCAAATTTACTAAATACTATTTTTTGACTACATTTGAAGCTACTAATTAAACTAAAAAACTTTAATTAAGAGAGCTTGATATTATGTTCCCACTGATCATTAAAATAGCTGATTGTTTGCACCAATTAATAAAATTACTACTTTGATATTAAATTGGTCTCGATTTTTAAAAATTAAAAGTTTTTTTTTTCTTTTTTTACTTCCTTTTACAAAAAAGGAAGTATTGTATTCGCGAAAAAAATTTCACTCAAAAATCGGCCTTAAATTCCATTTTGCTCAACCCCGAATGAATGTTGAGTTTTGTTTTTTTTCGACCCGACCACACGTGGATATATACCTAAAAACGTACACATACCCGAAATACCCATTTTGACGATCCCCGAATTAATTACAAAGAATTTTCTCATGACGTCAGTTTGTGCGTAAGTGTGTATGTACGTATGTGTGTATGTGTCTCGCATAACTCAAAAACGGTACGTCCTAGAAAGTTGAAATTTGGTACGTAGACTCCTAGTGGGGTCTAGTTGTGCACCTTCTCTTTTGGTTGCATTCGGATGTTCCTAGGGGTCTTTTACACCTTTTTGGGGGGAAATCATTGTTAATTTCAATGCTAACTCAAGTGGTGCTATAATTTGTCAAACACTTGGCGATATATGTCGCCAACTTGACAAAAGATTTGGCGATGTTTTTTTTTTATTATTTTTAAATTTGGTTTCAATTTGGCAATGTTGGTGATATGTAAAGAGTTAAACACTGAATCACATTAAAATTGCCAATGATGGGAAAATCTGTGTAAAACGTTATTTTTGCTTCGGTTTGCAAAAAACTAGGGGTGAAAATATTTAGTGTTTCCTTGCTTACTCCAAGGCGCTATTATCATTAAATTGACATAAAAGGAAGTCATGTGATGCACGCATCAGCTCGTTTTTATTTGCGTGAACAAGGCATTTTTTAATTTGTTTTTATTTATGAGTAAAATAATTGGAAGTTAGCTGGGCCATTGTTTATGGTTACTTCTAGTAGGTAACACTTTCATGTAAGAATGAAAAAAAAAAAAAGAAAACAAAATGTTTTGAAATTGAAAAATATTTGCTTTCAAAAGTTACGTTTTCTGGGAAATGACCCAGCTACATTCTCAAGAAGAAATATTGGCTATAATTTATTTCTAAAAAACTTAGTTTAAAAAAGTTATTATGGAAAATAGTAAATTTCAGTGCTATTTCCCCATTACATGATCTTACTACTATTATATATGCGAAAGTTTGTCTGTATGGATGTATGGATGTATGGATGGATGTTTGTTACTCTTTCACGCAAAAACTACTGAATGAATTTCGATGAAACTTTACAATAATATAGCTTATGCATCAGAATAACACATAGGGTAGTTTTCGTCCCATTATGGGGGGCAAAACCCCCCTTAGGGGGGCAATAAAACACAATTTTCGTATAAATTCTCTAATATGGGGATGAAAAAATGCTTGCACATATTAACATTATATGTCGATCGAAAGCTCTGATTTTTCTGCTGAAGATGGCACCTGTTCGAAATTTCTAAGTAGAATAAAAAACGAGTTATGAGCTTTTTAGTTCCATGTTCGAAGGCTTTCCTTAACTCAATACAATATTTAGTGTATCATCTCAACTTCCTGTCGATAACGACTTTTGTTGTATTGTTGACTATCTTTGCTTTTCGTGACTGTTCAAGGCTTTTCTCAAGTCAAATCTTGAAGTAAGATTTTTGCACAAGATTGGCAAATAATACATGGATTTGGCTGATTTTTTTCCATTTTAATGCAACTTTGAGGAAATTAATGGTTTTTTATTTATTTGTATTGACTTTGTATTTAATCGATCAGCAGGAATCTAGCCAAACTTTTTTTGTGGACTCATTTCAATAGCTAAGGCATTTGGCATTTTTTTCAACTGTCGCTGTTTTTGAAGCTAAAGACTACGCAATACTGTTTCTCAGTTTTCACCATGTAACCAAATATCGCCATTTCTTTAATATTTCTTCCTTGAAATTCGTTAGCACGTAAAATAATTCGCCAACTAATTCGCAAATTCATAAACAGCGCAAAAACTTCCATTACTTTGTCTTTGCACACAATTTCAAACAATTGCCAAATTTTTACTGTTTATTGGAAACATTTCGGGTAGCATCATTGTTGACCCTATTTTGGGACGATTTCTACGGTAAGAAGTTACACATTATACAATAATTTAAATTGCCGGTGTAGCGCTGGATATTATGTATTTGATGAAGATCGGGATTATAAGGGAACTGTTTCACTTTATTTAAGAATAGTTGACCTCACTCAAATTGGATTTTTTGGGAATTACCCAAACTGACTTCTTTACAACTCCTGAACGTTTTCGTGATTTATTTTTTGTGATTTTTGGGTTTCTTCTCAGTTTTGCCAACATTTCATTTACTCCCTTTCCCCCTAATTTTCAGTTTTAATCATACCTTTTGATACATTTAAGGGGGCAGGCAATTTGAAATGTCGGCGAAACTAGAGACAAACAATGTTTTAGTAACTATTTGACCTCTGCCTGTAATGACCATTAACTACTTGAATCAATTGAAAAAAAACTACATCAACGTGAGCGAAGCCGCGGGCAAAAGCTAGTTAAACATAAAACCCATTGTTGCAAAAATTCGTTGCATTTCAACAGCAATATTAATAGTTACTATAATAAAAATTTAAAACCAAGGCTTCTCTGGAGCAAGCATGAAATTTGTTCACTAGAAGCCGGGTGCTTCCAAACCATTTATAATTCAATAAAAATAGTGAGTTTTTTTTCCTTTGCAAATGCTACTTTTTGCACGTTACGGGGAACTTAGGAGATATTTTTTTTTTCTTTTTATCTTTGTTACTTTCTTCTATATCTAATATATAGAAGAAAGTATTGGATTCGTGCAAATTTTCGAATTTCGAATTTTGACGGATTCGAACGTTTTGAGATGTGCTGAGTTCATTTCGACTATTTTTGGAAAATGTCTGTCTGTCTGTGTGTGTGTGTGTATGTGTGTGTGTATGTATGTATGTGTGTGTGTATGTATGTGTGTCACGTCTGTGTGTGACCAGTTTTTTGTGGCCGCTCTACAGCAAAAACTACCGCATGAAATCGAACGAAATTTGGTACACATATGTGCCCGTATGTGAACTTGTGCCCATTAGTTTTTGGCGCGAATTCCTCCAAGGGGGGTGGAGCAATGGGACGTTTTTTGAGTTACGCGTGCTTGCTATTCCTCAGGAAGTAACTGGCGGAATCAAACAAAATTTGGTCCATATGTTGCCATTAACAGGAGCAGGTGCTGATTCAATTTTGGTGTCAATAACTCAAAGGGGGGTTGAGCTATAGAACGTTTTCTGTCGTCAATTGTGACTGCTGTATCTCAAGAAATAACGAACGGAATCAAACAAAAATTTTTTGACAAGTAGCCCTTAGTGGGTATAAGAGCTGATTTTATTTTGGTGTCAACAGCTGAAAAGGGGGTGGCGCAATCGAACGTTCTCTTTTTCCATTGTGAGTGCCCTATCTCAAGAAGTAATGCTACGTTCTGGTTGAAATTTGGAATATATGTGAATCCATACGTAAACAGGCTTTGGTTCAATTTGGACGCCAATCGCTCCAAGAGGTGTTGATTTTTTTTTTTTTTTTTTTTTTTTTTTTTTTTTTTTTTTTTTTTTTTTTTTTTGCGAATAAAAATAGCTTTACTAATGCAACAATAAGAAAGATAAATCGTAATAGATTGTCGTCTGCGTATTTCTTGTGATTTTAATTGTATGGAAATGATCGGAAATATTATCTCAATGATTTAAAAGTTTTAACTGTTGCCATCTTATGTTTGTTAATAAATAAAATATTTGTAATTAATTTAAGCAAGGCTTTTAAAATAACTTTCATTTTTCGCTTTTTGCTTTGCTTTTGCAATAATTCAGACATTGAAATGGTCGTCAAGTTTTTGCATGTGTAATTTTGTTTCTGTTAGGAATATTGCTTCCTCGTCAAGCATGGGGAGGGATCAGAAAAAGGAAAAATATAGAAGAAAGTTTCGTGATGGCCACAACATACTAGTTTTTGTTAGAGAATAGGCAATAGGTTAAAATAAATAGAGATGGATTAGAAAATTTTGAGCTAGGTCGTATAAGTAAATAGAAGCCGCCGCAGGTGGCATTCTTGGCGTAAAAAGGTGCATGGTACGAAAGAGAACTAGAGATAGATATAGAAAATATTTTATTCATATTCATGTTGATAAAGATAGATATAGAATGAATAATATCGCAGCCAACTTTTTTTAAACAGCCGCCAAAGGCGGCAATCTTGGCTTAAAAAGGTGAATGACATGAAGGCCAAACAGCCGCCGTGGGCGGCTCCTTGCATAGAAAGGGTAATACGTAAAAATGCGAACCAGCTGGTCGCCTCAGGTTGCTAGTATTAAATAAAAGTAAGGTTCCAAAGAAATTTTGGAAGGTCGTCTGTGGCGGGCCTGCGTTCAGGAGTCCCCATAGCACCTATAGCCTTGCAATTTTGTACGAAATTACTCCGAGCCTCCGTGGTTTGCACCTGGGGTTTTGTTTTTACTTTCTTCTATATCTAATATATAGACGAAAGTATTGGATTCGTGCAAATTTTCGAATTTCGAACTTTGACGGATTCGGACGTTTTGAGGTGTACTGAGTCCATTTCGACTATTTTTGGAAAATGTCTGTCTGTCTGTGTGTGTGTGTGTGTGTGTATGTGTGTGTGTCACGTCTGTGTGTGACCAGTTTTTTGTGGCCGTTCTACAGCAAAAACTACCGCATGAAATCGAACGAAATTTGGTACACATATGTGCCGCTATGTGAATTTGTGCCCATTGGTTTTTGGCGCGAATCCCTCCAAGGGGGGTGGAGCAATGGGACGTTTTTTGAGTTACGCGTGCTTGCTATTCCTCAGGAAGTGACTGGCGGAATCAAACAAAATTTGGTCCATATGTTGCCATTAACAGGAACAGTTGCTGATTCAATTTTGGTGTCAATAACTCAAACGGGGGTTGAGCTATAGAACGTTTTTTGTCGTGAATTGTGACTGCTGTATCTCAAGAAATAATGAACGGAATGAAAGAAAAATTTATCGGCAAGTAGCCCTTAGTGGGTATAAGAGCTGATTTTATTTTGGTGTCAACAGCTAAAAAGGGGGGGGGTAGCGCAATCAACCCGTTCTTTTTTTCCATTGTGAGTGCCCTATCTCAAGAAGTAATGCTACGTTCTGATTGAAATTTGGAATATATGTGAATTTATATGTAAACAGGCTTTGGTTCAATTTGGACGCCAATCGCTCCAAGAGGTGTTGATTTTTTTTTTTTTTTTTTTTTTTTTTTTTTTTTGCGAATAAAAATAGCTTTATTAATGCAACAATAAGAAAGATAAATCGTAATAGATTGTCGTCTGCGTATTTCTCGTGATTTTAATTGTATGGAAACATAGACTAATAATAAGAGTAGACCGAAGTTAGTTCCATGTGTGTCTGTTGACGTAAACACAGGCAGTTTGTTCTGAGTATTTATTAACGCAATCGATGTGTCTTAGTTTGCTTTCAGCTACAGAAATTAATTCGTCCCCTAAGAGTATTCTCGAGCTTCTCAAAATAATGTTAGTTTTCCTTATTTCTTTCAAAAAAGTATTAAATGGTGGACGCGTAAACAAGAAAACTCTGGATTAACAAAATTGGATAACGTTATACCAGGTAAAAATTTTTATCGTATGAATTTGTAAGAATATGAGTTTTTTTTAATCTTAAATTAATTTAACTAATCATATTTTACAGCAGCATTTAGTTGGAATGGACAGTATGCAAAATATTTTCTTGGATTTATTATCGTAGAACAAAATGAAAAATGTTTAACCTAGAAAGAATTTACTTTATTCCTTTTATTCTCAGCTGAAAGGTTTCGCCAAATTTGTTTAGGGTTATAATTTTGGTATTGTGCGAGCAAAGTAGCCTTGGCGAGATTTCGCGTTTTTAGTTAAACCATTTTTAATTTTTATCATGAGTGGAATAAAATGGTAGTAAGATTACAGAATTCGATAAGTAAAAAGAAATAATGGTCAATCAACTGAAAAGAAAACTACCACCATATATCCGTGAGAATTTTGTTGATGATTTGCATAACATGACACAATTAAATCGTAACTCAGAAATTAGAAAAATCGAAACAGAAAATTTTTAAATTAACCGATTCGGGAATTCGAGAGAAATAACTCAGCTACAAATGGAAAAAAAAAAAAAGCGCTAGCCAAGCAAGGCAAAGAAGTATCATCTTCTTTCGATAATAATTTGTAATGTCATATTGAATTTTCTAGCATTAATTGTTGTTCTTGTCAGGCTACAATTATTATTTAGTTTTATCAAGAATTGATAAATATCGAATTCAACATCATGGAAATAGCTGCTTAGAACTACGAACTACGTAGTTTGCATTAATCTTTGTCGTTTAGTAATGCTTCTTGAATTCTCATTTCTTTCTACGTGGGCCAGAATATCCACAAGACTTTGAAAATTAATTTAAAAAGAATAAAGCGAAAAAATCATACGTACGAACAAAAATCACAACACTTTCAGCATTTTTTTCGTTACCATGTGCGTTTGTTTTAGTTTTCAATTCCGCCATTAGACAGTGACTTCAGTGCCCCCCTACAGTTCGTTGGAGTTGCGAATAGAATTGATGGAACACGGAAGAATGATCTTTTATGGAGTCCGATTTGTAAATTTGTTATTCTAAGTTGTAAATATTTTGTTAATATAGTGAGTTTTTCGTTTAGATAGCATTGTGCATTTTCTTTAGTCAATTTCGATAACTCTCTAAGCAATAAAAGATGCAAGCGACCAAGAAGAATCAGCAAACGGTAAGATTTTTTCCTACAGTTTCAATTTAAGATACCGATTAGTACATTTTTGCGTTAACGCAAAACGTTTACGCCATTTCGTTTTCGCCACCCCAACGCTGACAGCTCCTAATGAAATAAAAGTTACCGAAAGCCGATCAAAAACTATTACTAATGTCAAACTAATGCATAACTAAAAGAAAAACAGTTCAATCTCTGCATCTGGAAGTTTTTTTTAATGAAAACACATTGTCTTAAAATACATGTCGAGCGCCAAACTATAGATAATGCTGCCATCTAGCAACCATGCTGCCAAAGTCTTCGCCAAGCCCTTCCACTAGTCACATGATACATCTATGAACCAATTTTCTTTATCAGCAAGAATGAGAAAGCTCGGTCTACTCTTATTATTAGTCTATGTATGGAAATGATCGGAAATATTATCTCAATGATTTAAAATTTTTAACTGTTGCCATCTTATGTTTGTTAATAAATAAAATATTTGTAATTAATTTAAGCAAGGCTTTTAAAATAACTTTCATATTTCGCTCTTTGCTTTGCTTTTGCAATAATTCAGACATTGGGATGGTCGTCAAGTTTTTTCATGTGAAATTTTGTTTTTGTTGGGAATATTGCTCCCTCATCAAGCATGGGGAGGGATCAGAAAAAAAAAAATATATATATATATATAGAAGAAAGTTTCGTAATGGCCACAACATACTAGTTTAAAATTTGAATTAGTTTTTTTTTTAATTAATTTTTTTAGCTCAAATTTTGCGTAAATTGCCTATTAATGCCTATTGAAAGGGAAAAAATACTTGTATATATTAATATTATATATCGTTGGAAAGGGTAGAGTTTTCCGCGTTCTACGCAGTTTTTTTCAATGCTCTAACTTAAATACGGTCGGAGTTATTTGCGTTTTTAGCTCGAACTTCTTTAGGCTGAGTTAAAATTTAGGCACTACTTTCTTCATTAAATCTATCAGTAAAAAGTGAAGACTGTCCCACGGTTTTCTTTTTGACGCTACTGGAAAGACCGGCTTTTTGTATTCCTGATCTAACTCGACCTAGGGTCGAAAAATAATCTTTTATCTCCAGAGGAAAAAAAGGTTCAAGCCGTTAAAGATCAAGTTTGAATAATCTCATCTCCATTAAAATTATTCATGTTTTATTTGGCGTTGCCATAGTTACATCTTTTTGATTCGCTTGTTTCTTCTTTCTTATTCACAAACTTTAAGAGTCACAAACTCCCGAGCTAAAGAGCAAAATATATTACTAGAGACCACGAATATGAAAGCGACTTTTCAAGCGTACAAAACTGAAGTTTTGCAATGCTGAGGAGCCCTTTAGCCCTTACGGCTCTTCACATTGGTACAAGTTATTTTGAAACCCGGCGAAGGGGTGCTTTTTGTTCCAAAGGGAGCTAATGCGTTTTTAATCTGTTTCTTTTTAATTGACGATTGAAATCTTTGCGAATCAAATAAGATTGCTAAGCTATCTTCGGGGGTTGGTGAGCGTTAGCGAGCAGGGGGCAGAACCCCCTAGTTAATTTACAAAATACTAATAATAACTAGCTTTTTTATAATCATTTGAATTTAACTATTGTTGTATATTTCATTTTCAAAGTAATTGTGTTTTAAATAGCTTCATTCAACCGAGAGTAACAGAGTGGTTTTTAATGTTATTCAAAAGATGCTTCGAATTTTTTGTATCAGTAATACGTCCCGATTCTCTTCGAACGAATTCAACGGTTTTGTGTTTTATTAAAAAAAAAAAACTCAAATATAATAGATACATTCCTATGATAGAAAATATGTAGGAAACGTTCTTAAATATGGCTGGTATGTTTTAAATAAATACAAAATGAAACCTCACTTAGTTTGAAAGGAAAAGAGAAAGTTTTTCCCCAGAAACTTCAACTTTTCCCTTAAGTTTTCATTTTAGTTTTCCCGTTCAAAAGCATAAAGGGTGAAACAACATGAAATCCTAAATTCCATCTCAAAATATCGTGTGTCATCACAATAATCAATTTATATACGACCCCTCTTGGTAGCAGGTTACACCGGAAATTCAATTTCTTGAATTCGTGAGCAATGGTTTAAGGTTGAGCCAGCTTCCGGTAAAAGAATCCTTCAACAGATTAAAAGGTAAAAGGGAAAAAAATAGAAAAGAGGGGGAAAGCTCTTTTTTCTCGCTATGTAATGGAATAAAGAAAAAAAAAACAGAATAGCTCTTAAATTTCACTCCACGTCATACTATAATTCTCCTAGCTGACACGATATATAACTCGAGTAGACGGTTAAAATGGAATAAAAAATGAAATGTTAGGGTTACAAATTGGCGACTTAAGTTTCCCTTATAAGCATTCTGGGTCCCTGAAATCTGTTTTGAAGGAGTGATGTATCATGTGGTGTGAACTTGGAATGCTTTTTTTTTTTTTTTTTTGCCTTAAATGTTCTTGCCAATGATGGATTTCTAGTGAAAGGCGGCGGTTAAAGATGGGTATTAATGTAAATATTTGCCTTGCTGCTGAGCTGTCGTAAATCAAGCTCTGTGGCTTGCTCTTGTCAAATCAATAAGGTAGGTTGGAATCATATTTTATTTTTACGGATTGAAGTCATATTTCACGTTGCAACGCAGTTGTGGATAAGATAGGGTATTAGAAAATTTATCTGATGTCAAATATTATTTGTGGTTGGAAGTAAAATCACGCGACCATACGTGCTGCAGTAGATGTCATTTTTCTTAGCTCGTATTTCAAATGCTTACTCACATTTTAATGGCTTAAGAAAATGAAAGCTGTAAGGATTTCTGAGGTAAACAGCAATTGTGCACATTTATGGCACTCAGGGTGAAGATTGATTCCCAAAGGAACAAATTATGTTAAATGAGTACATTGCAAAGCATGATGGAAGAAGTTCGTAATACGCATAGTAAGGTGAAGAAATGCATGTGGATTGTCATCATGAATTGAATCAGTCGAATGATTGAAATGAAAGGCTGTGCATTTGACAAAATCAACGTAGTAGATATAGATTAAGTTTTATTTTATTTATATTTCTTTTGGTATTGTAGTATTGATTCCATGCCGTTGGCGAGTTCGATCAAATTTAAGTTTCCGGCTGAAAATGATTAGTGGTCTTCTTCAGGAGAACATCAACAGGAAGACATCAACTCGGACATCAACATTTATTATAGTCAGGGTTAGAGATTTATTCTCAAAGGAACAAATTATGTTGAATGAGTACATTGCAAAGCATGATGGAAGAGCAGAGATTGAGGAAATTTGTAACCCGCATGGTAAGATGAAGAAATGCATGTGGATTGTCATCATGAACGGAATCAGTCCAATGATTGAAACGATGGGCTTTGCACTTGGCAAAAACAACGTAGTAGTTGTAGGTTAAATTTATATAATTTATTTTTATTTTATTTATATTTCTTTTGGTATTGTAGCATTGATCCCATGCCGTTGGCGAGTTCGATTAAATTTTAGTTTCCACCTGGAAATGCTTAGTGATTTTCTTCGGGAGGACTTCAACTTAGCACAACGTCCACATTTATGGCAGTCAGGGTAAAGATTAAGTCCCAAAGGAACAAATTATGTTGAATGAGTACATTGCAAAGCATGATGAAAAGCAGAGATGCAGGAAATTTGTAAAACGCATAGGAAGGCGGAAGAAATGCATGTGGATTGTCATCATGAATTGAATCAGTCGAATGATTGAAATGAAGAGCAGTGCACTTGACAAAATCAACGTAGTAGTTGTGGGTTAAGTTTATTTTATTTATTTTTATTTTGTTTATTTATTTATTTATTTTTGGTGTTTTAGTGTTGATTTCATGTCATTGACGAGTTTGATCAAATTTAAGTTTCCAACTGAAAATGCTTAGTGATAGTCTTTAGGAGGATAACAAGATAACCATGTTTTATGGCTCTCAATAGAACTGATATGCGACGGAAGACTTGACTTGAAGATTGCTTTGGATCAAGCACAATGAATGGGGAGACATTATAGACAAAGATCCCACTAAGCTTGACCTACCCGCATCGAGTTTCCGAAAATTGTTACCATAGATGAAGGGTAAAAATTGTGAATAAAACGTAAATTTTAGAATTTCACGTGAACTAATCAGGGTTGCCAGGGATTGAAAGGTGCCTAAAATTGAGTAATTTACCCTCATCAAGTTTCCGAAAATTGTTAATATATAAATGAAGAGTAAAAGATTGGAATAAAAAGCTTAAGTGAGGTTGCCTACCTTTTTCGGGTCTCTAATCAGGGTTGTCAGGGGCTAAAAGATGCCTAAAGAGGGAGATAATTTACCCTTCACCGAGTTTCCAGAAATTGTTGTCACGAACGAAGAATAAAAGCTCTAAAGAAAACGTTAAAGTAAGGTTGCCTGCCTTTTTCCGGTCCCTAATTAGGGTTGCCAGGGGCTAAAAGGTGCCCCAAAATGAATAATTTACCCTCATCGAGTTTCCGAATAAGTTACATAAAAATGTAGTTAAAAATGATACAAAATCGATGGTATAGGGTTGCCCAAGCAAAAGTGGTCTAATCATAGGGTTGTCGCTACTCGAAGTTTCAATATTGAAATTTTGAATAGCGACAACCCTTTCTTCTGGCATTCCTTAAAATTAACAAGCTTTTAATCTGAACAATTTATAAAATACGACGTTAACGCTAATGTTTACGTACAAAAATTAGAATGTATTTTTATACGTAAAAACCTTTACACAAAAATTAATAACTTTTCGGAAAATGAGAGCATAAAAGATCATGTGTAAAAATACTATTGCTAGCTATTTAGTTATTGAGAAAAATCCTATTGTAAGAAACACTGCTTACCTATGCTAAATATATAGTTATAAATTAATTCGATTTGATTAGAAAAAAATGCGACTTGTTGTTGAGGTATGGAGCACAGGTTGAGAATTTGTGGCTTCGTTTGAAAAAGAAGTAAAACAAAATTGATATCAATTATTAGAACGTGAGTTCTTAACTTGATCCTTGTAGATTATAAACATCGAGTCGTGAACGTGAGTAGGAAGTGATGCAGTAAAAGATTGCTTGGGGTATAGGGGGGGAGGGGATGATACATGCATACATTGATAGAAAACGATTTAAAAAAACATCTACATTGACGTTTTACTAACTCAATAATCAATATATTTGGTTCCAGTTTTCTTCCTCTCTATTTATGATGTTTAAAATTTTGGATTTTGTGCATCAATTTATTTATTTTATTTCATTTTTCAGATAGTAGAACATTATTCACTGTGATGTGGAATTCAGCATTGCAACGAATAACGGAATTAATTGTTTATTGTTTCCAAAAGAGAATAATCCTATCCTGGCAATTTATAAAATGTTAATGTAAGGAAGAAAAATTATTTTAGTTTTTTAATAAAACGAATCTTTCAATGTTTCTAAACGATAAATGAACGTCAGAGATGATAAGTATATAATTGTTTATAATTAACAACAAAACAGCGTTTTACATGAAAGTATTACACAAAATTGAGTGTAAAAGTTGAAATTCGTGCTAACAGGAATCTATAAACTTAATGCATCAATATTTCCTTCATTTCTTTTCCAATTGAAAACATACCTGTGGGTGTGATCAGGCAATGAACTTCATCGATTTCTTACTCTTTCCCATCTGCGAATACATAGTTATCTAATGAACTTATATATCCAGTTCTCAATCTCTTTCCGTTGTCCCAGGAATTCGCAATCAACTTGTCCAATAAGTTCCTATTTACTCGTTTGGGATTCTGTTCTACTCCGAATTGCATTGATTTGTATATTTCCCTCACTGTTAGAAACCGCCCGCTCTATTGCGAATGCTGGAATTATTAGTGATTGTGCTCTTGTTGTTTAGCTGAATCTTTTTCATTTAATTCGCTCTTTCATTTTTTGTAAATGCTTTTCTGAGAGTATTCCTGTATTATTTCGTTTGTTGGACTCGGCGATTTGTTTTACGTTATAATGGGGGTGTTTCCTACAGTCAGAATTGCTTATAGTCTTTGAAATTGATAGAATAAGCAAGGAAAAAAACATGGAGTCAGAAAATACGCTCATCATTCCAACATTTAATTTTTAATTATTTTTTTTTAAATAGCAGATTTCTATAACAATATTTTTCAATATGTGACGTCACAAGTGAAGACAGTCATCTTGAATCGGACCGTTGTCTTTTTTGGCAAGATATCGCCTTTTGATGATTTCTCACTACGAACATTTATTAGCGGAACGAGAATTGTAATGAAAATATTCATTTGGCGAAGTTTGTCAATGTCCCGAAACTTTATTCTGGTAACCCTAGCAAAATGTTCACTTGTGACGTCATCAATGAAAATGAAAGCAATGACTGAACGTCTTTTAAGATTGTTTTTTAAAGAGAAAATAAGTAAATTAAGAAAAAAAGTAACTCACACCCCATGTTTTCGATCATGCTCATTCAAAAAAAAAAAAAAAAAAACTTGAAAAATAGGTAACAACCCAGTTATTTTTCTGCTTTCACTATATATAAGGTAAGTTCTTATCCACTGTAGCATTTAATGGATATAATGATACGCTGTTTAAATTTTAAAAATGAATTTTGTCGAAGCTAAATGTTAAGACGTGCCATTCATTACGTTTAGATCCGCGTTTTACAGAAACCTGTCCTGTGAACTTATGTTACCTCACTGTTAATTTAAATTGGGATATTTTGTTCATACTCAATATGATAGTTCCTTAAATCAACAACAAACTTTTTCTTTCAGTCGGTAGTTCTTTTCCATACCCTCAGTGAAAATTTTCTTGGTAAAAGTCAGAGATATTTTTTAACGCCGCTACGAGCGTATTTTACGCCTTGAAAATCGGAAATGTGTTTCTAAAATTTTGTCAAGCGTATTTTCAGGCTTTAGATTTTGGATTTTAAGTTGAAAATCGTGGGAAACGGTTAAAAAAGTAGCTGGAATTTTCAAAATTTTCATTTGATTTTTCTTTTAACGTAAAATGTTAAGCATTTCAATTGTTGAAAATCAAAATAGTATTGCTCCCTTCTTTTCCTGACCGTCTCCCATTCTATTCTTCTTTTTTTTTTTTTTTTTTTTTTTTCACCGCTGGTTTTCGTATAATTCTTATAATTCTCAAAAATGAAATTTATCCTCCAAAAAATGTCAAAGAGAATTTTTACACTTTGAAAAAGTCCTAGCTATATCTCTGGTTAAGGTACCTACATGTTTCTTCTTAGTTATAATTTTCAGCCTTTGCAGATGCATTAGGCTTTTGCTAACATTATACTTGCCATGTATTTTATTTATTTATTTGTTTGTTTTGTTTTATTTTATGTATTTATTTTTATTTTATTTGTTTATTTATTTTGGAAACATTTCTGACTTTAAACGGAAATGATCCTGAATCGTTTTAAGAAAAAAAAATAAGATACGCTCTTGCTTTGTAGGAAAGATTAGCCGACACTTAGTGTACCCTTGACTTGAATAACTAAGAACTTTTTGTGTGTATTTTAGCACTGAGGATCACCATAGATATAAAATAAATCAAGTGGCGAAAAAATAGAGAATTTCAAGTCAACACTACTGCTGCTCACGCACAAATATATTTGTAAAATTGAGAGAGTTCTTATCTTTAGAATGATAGGTTCAATGTATTTAACACATCTCGTATAACAAATCTTTTGGATGCATATATTTAAAAGAGAAAGGAAATATTATTATGCCATTGGAATTTTAAAAATCACTCCCAAGTTTCACGAAACGAAAGTGAAACATTTATGTCTACTCTTTGGCTTCTAATGAAATGGTACAAAACGATTCGAATTGAATTTGCAGAAAAGGACTTGTTGAAAAGTACCTCATAAGAATGTAGCATTGAGGAAAGGTTTTCTTGAGATTAAAGCTTCCCCCTTTTCGATGGGAACATCTATCAAGTAAATAATCACATTATGCCAATGAAAGGGCTTCCGCATTATGTCAAAGATATCCTCTTAAACAGTTAAACTATTGTTTTAAGGAATAACTTCTTGCACTTCGCAAAGCTACTACTAATTTAAATTTGAAGAACTCTTCATCATTTATGTGATGCCGTTCAAGGTGTGACGCAGTTGACATCTTTGAGAGAAACTGATTAAATGTGCAAAATAGAGTGCTACGGAAAGCGATTGATTCGAATTCAATATGCTAGTTCAGCCTTTGATTCCTCAATTAACTACTACCACCTGTGAACCTGGACAATTTGCAGCTGTGGGGAGTGGATTAGACTTCAGTGCGAGAATGATAGAGGGCCCTCAACATGGGAGAATCTCTCAGGGGGAAATAACTCGGAATTGTGCAAATTGCTTCGACTCGGATGGAACGAGAGTGAAAATTTGTTGCAGGTCCACGGTTTTCCGCTAATATTTCTACGTTTAACTTGGAAGTCGCCAAGCAAGTTAAAAATAAAGCCGGATCAATATATATGGTAGTTGATAAGATGGTAGAGGGTGCTGTTATAGAAGGCAAAAGGATCGCCAGAAAAGTGATAAGAAGTATTTTATAAAGAAATTTGGCGACAGAAAGCGTGAGAAGGATTTTAGCAGGTGCGTGGGCCAGGAAGTGAACAGTCCAAGTATTTTGTTAGTAGTCCAAGGCCTTAGTCCAAACAAGTTACACAAAGCATTACTAATGGATACATTGGAAAATCGCAAATGAATTGCAACGGTTAAAAAAATGATGAGTAAAGCAGAAAGTAAAAAGCCTGGAAATGAATATATTGTACTGCCCTGAGAAAAAGAAAATTTGAGATTGATTGAGAGTTGCAAATTTGAAGATGAATGTAATTCAAAAATTTTTTTCACAAGTGCATCAATACAATATTTCAAACTGCTCACCGTTCAAAAGAACGGTCGTTCATTTTTTACGTGAACGAACGGATCCGTTCATTTAAGGATTTGTTCTTTTTGACCCGTTCGTTCATGAACGACACATCCCTAGCCGTTTCGTTTCCCAAAATACCCGATAAGATGAAATGAATCCGACGGGATAAAATGCGCTATTTTATTCGACCGTTTTTATTAGCTAAATATGAAAAGTACGTTAGTTTTCTTGTTTTTTAAGCTTAGTAGTTTTCAGCAATGATGGAAATAAAGTACCTGAAAATGCAGCACCAATAATGCAACCAAACCAGCAAGTCATTTTCGCTTCGTAATCGGTTATCGTTGAACTGCGTTGCCTATTCTTATAGTTATCATTCTTTGAAGTAAAATACTTCATATTTCAGAAATAATATCGATATTTTAGTCGATTTTGAAAATAAATAAAACAAGATTCCTGCTATATATGTACCTTATGCTCGATCTCATATTTCTTCTTGTTGAATAGAATTTTTGTGCTCTGTAGAAGCTATTCTAGGCCGTTGTAGTGTCCGGTCGGGTTGCAGAACAGTTTCGATCAATTTGTAAATGAAAGAGACTGATTCTTTCTTCAGTAGCAATGCGATTCCCGCCAAAACTTCTTCGATCTCTTACTTGAAAAATGTTTAGGTGGGAGACAACGGATTCCAAACATCAATATAAGCCCATAGAGACTTGGCGTGTGATTTTGCGTTCGTAGTGTTAATAGTACTTTTTGAATCTCGCAGTCGAGTACTGTCTACCTCTTACTCCGCACTGGTACAAAACTATTTTTGTCTTATTTTTTAATGAAGCAACTCCAAAATGGTTCCTTTGTCCGAAAATGTTGTTTTGCACAAATCATTTATTTTTGTGGTCAGAGAAGTGTGACTACAACAGGAAGGTCTGGGTTCTGGGTTCGAATTCCGGCTCGGGCATGGACGTACTTTCTTTCTCCTGTCTTTGTCCTTTCTTTGTGTGAATGAGTTGTTGTGCTGTGAATAGTTGCCCACCCTATAAACGGGTCCTTATCGCGTATGTGTACTGTAGAAGTCGATGTTCACACTAAATTACGGTACAGTTGGAAAAGTGAAGCAGCGCACCAGAAATTGCCAGCCTAATTGACACACGACAACAACAACAACTTTTTTTTTTTTTTTTGAGCAATCACGATTGCTTATTGCTTTCATTTGACTGTTTTGATGTGCTATCATTTTATTTTCCCGCCAGCATCCTCTGCAGCATCACCGTCGACCGGCTCCTCACGATGCTGCTCCTCTAACGAAAGCCACCTCAATGTTCCGTCAATATCCTACACTTACACGCATACATACACGCACGTACAAACACAGACACCATACATACAGACACCTACACACAACTACCCACACACTCATGCCTGCACACAGACACAAACACATATGCCTACACACATACACATTCCCCCCTACACACAAACACTCATACACACAACTACCCACACACTCATGCCTGCACACAGACACAAACACACATACACATTCCCCCCACACACAAACACTCATACACACAACTACACACACACTCATACCCCACTCACAAACACACATGCCTACATGCGCACACACACACACTCGTGATTACGAAAAACATAATTTGAACTCCAGATGTCAAAATTCAAATTAATTTTTATTTTAAATTTTTTAAATTTTGTAACAGTAGAAAGTGCGAGCATTTCGTATCGAGATTCATTCCATCTTTAGCGTCGGTTGAGCTGTTATGAAATTATGCCGCCAAAGCCTAAAAAAGGAGACTAATAACTTTGTGCAGAAACAAATAATAGTTAAAATTGACAATATTGTATTATTAGATTGCGTACATGAGTTTCGGGGTTGAAAGAAAATCCCTTTTCAATTTTGAACAGAGCTTCCGGCCGCTAAGCAGCAGTTGTAGCTTCGTTGTGGGATATCATTTCGTGGCAACATCAGCGTTCTTCAGCATCTATCATATTGCACACCGAAATGCATCTAACTGTCATACACACGTGGTCACGATTGTGTTCCTATTGTGAGGAGCTCCCGCTGTTTCACGCAGCGGGGAACTTCAACGGGTAGATGAAAGCATATGGACGGAAATATGATGCGCAGAATTTCTCCTTCGTTAAGAGTTTTTGTTCAGTCAACAGAGAAGGGATGGGAAGTGAACGGCACAATTTCTACCCGTAAATTCCATTTAAAGTACTTATTAAAAAGTATATGTGCATTTACCTCGCAATATTTAGCTATCGCAGATTATTTTTACGACAGAAATATTAATTTTAAAAATGCTGTAAGGAGTCGAGTTTGTAGCAACAGCATTGATTAAGAATTCAAAAATCGTCTGCCACTTTTAAAAAAAAGAAAAAAGGAATCAGTTTTTTTTTAAGTTTCTTTCAGATGGAATTGTGTGTAACTAAGTGTACCAATGTGTACGCTTAGATATGTTTTTTAATCATATGCTAATTGTAATGTATTTGTGAAATTCGCTTTATTTTTATCTTTAAGTTGCAATTTTTGCTGCTACAATTTTTTCCCAAGAACAGTTGCTAATTTTGAAGAAAAAAAAGAGATTGAAAGTCCTTACCACCACTAATATTTAATGCTCTATCAAGACCTTGTTAGTTTCTGGTATGGCCCGGCGTCAAATTCGTGAACTATCTCAACAGCCGTTGGAGAAATTCCATCACTTCATGGGAGCCATTGAAAACTCGGAAAGGGTTGACGCTTTCGAATGAGGCTCTCAATCGGAAATAGCGTGTCGTCCAAATTGACTCATTCAGGCTCAATTTGACCCTTCAGCTGCGACTTCGGGATTAACTGGTGCCTTTGTGCCCTCGCTAAAGGAATGAACTCTGAAAGGGAAACTATTTGGCGGTCGGATGATCCGGAATCGCGAAACTCATTTTGAATTGGTTACGAGAGGAAATCGTTAGACTTGATGGCTCTCAATTCAGGAGGCAGTTGGGACCGTTTGATGACTGGTCATCGTAATGGTAAATGCTGAAGATTTGATTGGAAGATTTGTTATGCTCTCATCAACTTGAAATCATTTGATCACCCGTGTTTTTTACTTGAACATTTATCTGTTTGAGCAACATTATTTCTAGCTTGTCCAATCAGATTAGAATTACTCAACATTTTGAAGCTGCTGAAACTACCGGACAAGCTAGAAAATCAACTTTTCACATATATTAGACATCAATGCATTTTTTTAAATTCCTCTCACCGTCTACTTCCTACTGTTTAAATTTGACCTTTTTACTGAATTTTAAAATTGATTACTGATTATCAATCGAATGAGCGAATTTTTTGTGTGAGATAGAATTTGTTTGGAGCTCCGACGTTAGTTTGAACCAGATTTATGAAGTGTTTTCGAGCTTGAACTTGAAAAACTAACTAGCTCTTTTTCTTCAGTTTTTGTTCTTTCTTTTTGTTATACTTTTGCAATTTTCATCAAGACGTGAATTAAGTAAAGCATTTTGAACTGAGCTAGCTGCATTCCTATTTCTTCTTTTATAGTTGGGGGAAACTAACTTGGTATCGCCAAATGTTGTGATAAGGGTCTGCATAGCTTTCACAATGCTGGCAGATTTGGTTTGCTCCAACTGTAGTGCCATAATCATCCCTGTTAATTGTTATATAAAATGATCTCGTGCAATGTTTTCCCGATGAACTTTAGCAATGCAGCGTGTTATTTCCATACATAGCCCGTGGAAATATTTAGTCTCGCTTAAACCGCGGGCCTTTGGTCTCAGATATTAACACAGTTCTCCATTTTCTAGCATATGGCTCAAAGCGACGAACTGACACTCTGTTGTTTCTATTGTTAAAGCTTCCATTGTTTCATACAGAGAACTCGAGCGGGTTGGTGTGAGCGTGTGATGAGAATTTCCCCATCGACTAACGCTTTTACAGCAGTGAGAGCTAGCTCAAAAGGAAAATGGAAATAGTGTTGCAGCAACCAGAGCATGTGCATAATCATTGCTGCTGTGGATCAACATCATTTGCACAGGGTGGCGACAGATCAGGGAAAAGTCAGGGAACTTTATTAATCAGGGAAAAGTCAGGGAAATATCAGGGAATTTTGAAAAAATAACAAAAAATCAGGGAAAATTTATTTTATGAGATTTTTTTTTTTTTTTTGCTTTACAAAATTAAGTACTCTAATTCCCTGCGCATTTTTCGCCAATTATCTGTTTAAAAAAAAAAAGTAAAATTAATGAGATGCGATTATACACTGCCGCATATTTGTGCATCTTTTTTTCTCAACGTCAAAGTAATGAATCTTATTTATTAACCACAGGATGAACTTCCTACGATTGCTTCTGTTTCTGTTAGGTTGTTTATTTTACCTAGTTTGAAATTTCCTTTTACGCTTTCAATGCTACGTAAAATAAACAACCATACAGGCAAAGAGGAAGCCTTCATTAATGCCTTAGCTCCTTTGCCTTTATTCCATTGTCTCGAAGTAATTAGCGTACTGTAATCACGATTTCAAGAAAAAAATCTTTGGTTTTTGAATTAATACTATAAAAGCTTAAAAGTTATTACATCTTCACGTTTTTAATTTAATTGCTAAAATTGAACTTTCAATAAAAAAACTTTGTTTTTTGCCGTTATACTATTTGTTGTCAACGCAGATCATAAAGGATTTTTCTTCAGACTTAAGTGATTCTTTAGTTTTATAACCAAGTTGTATTCTTCTTTTATATATTTTAAAATTAACTAATTGCTTTTTTTCTTCTTTTTTCTCTTCTTTTTTTCTTCTTGCATTTCAAAGTTGTTTGTTACAAAAGCAATCTAAGGATTTTCTTTTCGTTACATACTGAAATCATTTGAAATAGAGTTAACTTGTGTACTTAAGTAAATATCTTTATTTTTTATTGTTAAAATGCTGTATTCATTCATTAAAACCTATGTTCTTTATTAGAGAAAAGCTCCCTATGAATGGATGTCAAATGGTTTCATCTGTTTTGCATAAATATGTCAATTAGTTATATAAGAATAACTACATTACTTCTATTCTTCCACTATTACTTGTTATTCTTGCAACAATTATTACACTGTTTAAAAACTTAGTTCAAAATAAATTCAATTACTTTTTAGTTATATCATAAATACACATAGTACGTTTTTAAGAGTAATTTTAATTGTTTCTTAAAATTCTTATGTTAAGTGGTTTCTGGAAGTAAAGTTTTTTTTTTTTAATTTTCTATAATCTTTCCATGTAGAAAAATTTAATATAATGTTTTGTCGCCCCCCCCCCCAAAAAAAATTGACTTTATGTTTTTTGTAATCATTTTATTAAAAAAGTAGCATCTTTTTAAAATATATCTTTAGTTCAACAACTTTACACAACTTAAAACGTTTAAAATACTGCATCTTGTACAAATATACAATGGATTTCAAGTAGAGCAAAGAAAGAAGACCATTATCATTGGTAACGTAAATCAGGGAAATTTGGTGAACTAAATCAGGGAAATCAGGGAAAAGTCAGGGAACTTTTTTTCACAGTTCCTGTCGCCACCCTGTTGCAGAGCGTAAGTCAGGCGGAATGAAAAGGATGGCATAAAGGGGCCCGGGGCTCCACAGGACCCGTACTAAACATCAAAATTGGTTTGATGAAATTTGATTAATATAGATAGAAAAAATAGATTTTGATACTTTTGATGCAATAATAAATATATTTATTTTAGAAACTCACGTATAAAGTTCTTATAGTTGTATAGCTGAGAAAGATTTTTTTTTCTTTGTTAGGATCACAAATAACCAATTTTGAATTGAAACTCGGAACTTTTATCTTTGGTTCTGATCATGTGAGTCAGCTAAAATAAAGGGGGTAACTTTGAGCCAATCCGGTTAACGTTGCCCCATTTCAAAATGTTTAGTATCTATATTCGACTTTAACAAAAACTAAAAGTCCCAAAGCTGCACTCACCTGGAAAGGCTATAAAATAAGTTTTCTACTCTTTATTGTGCCAATAAAAAAGGTTAGCAGTTCTGTGCTCAGCACTTTGTATCATTCAATAATTATGAAGTTACAGTTTGGAAGCCATTTTTGAAGTTGTTGAAAGGGTTCTTCGCACATTGTAATATTTTGCGCAATATTATTAAAAGATAGGAATATTATTAAAAGGCAGAAATCTTATTGCGAAGTACAAAGGGACAGTTTTTAGAAATTTTATTTTCTTGCTTTAAAGTTTTATTACTTTTATTAAAATAATTTGTTTTACATCCCATTTATGGTGCAGCTCAAAGTGACCATAAATAGCAGGATAATTTTGACCCGGGCTAATAACTCATTAGCCTGTATTTAATAATTAGTATTTTTTTAATTTGGGAAAACCGTACTCTATTTTAGGAATGTTTCTTCCGATTTACTTCTATACAAATATAACAAAATCATTAAAATATGAGTGGGGTAGTTTAATATAGAAAAATTGTTGTTCAAAATATGCATTAATTAACTGTACTCTGTTTTCAAGACAAAAGGTTCCCTTTATATATTTCGCTTCGTGTATATACTAAACAAAATAAAGAAGAAAGGAGTTTATTTTGTCCCTGAGTCAAAGTTATATCACCTTGAAAAAACTACAGTTACTTCGTTCTACGACAATATGCAAATCTATCCTAAATATAAATTTTTGTACCAACCTATACTGGAAAACGTGTTTCTACACATTGTTACACATACGTATAACGGTTCTATGAAAAAAATACCTCAAAAAACTGTTATAAACATCTTATTTTCGTTTTTTCTTACATTTTTCTGACGAGCTTGCTTTCCAAGAATTCAGTATTGTATTAAATTCAAAATTAACAAAAAATCATTTGCTGCAGTCATAAAAAAAACTTTAATTGTAGCACAATATTAAATAATAACAAATGACTAATGATAAATTTCAATGAGATTTTTAAAACTTTTCAAATGGAAGCTTCAAAACAAAATATAAAAACGAACATTTTAAGGAATATAAGTCTTCGTTTCTTTTATGTATTACATATTTATGACGAGATTTAAATGATGAACAGAGAAAAAAGCTTTTCCGTAATCCCTTTTGAACAAAAGCTCTTTATTTTTGCAAGTGTAGTCATTATATGAAATATTCTTTATTGCCTCTTTAAATAGAGTGATTTTTCCTTGGCACTGAAATTTACATGTGCCATTAAGGTTTCTCATTTTGCTGAATCTGATTATAAACGATTGTGTTATTGTTCCTTGACAGTATATGCGTTTATATGTAAAAATTGTTTCTCGCTCTCTTAATAGAATAAAGACTTTTCAGCATAAGTTTTACTTCAACAAATTTAATGGAGTTGCATTTACCTCTTGTCTGTGAAATTATGTGTTTTCTTTATTATGTTTTCTTCTGATAATGTTTTGTTGGAATTATTTGGAAGCCTCATCAAACAGATTTGAGTCACGCAGTAGTTTGTAAAGACGATAAGAAAAAACAAGAGAAATGTTTGTATTTTCTTCTGTCTTATTATTATTTTGAGTAATTTTCCGTTGTGAGAACGTCACTTGCCAGATTTTAAATTTGGCGACTAAATTTTGGCGACATTGCTATCACGTTTTTTCAGAATAACATAAGAAACTTCTTGGCGATATCGTATTTTATTTTGTCTTTTTAATAAATTTTTAAACAAAATAAAACAAGATAAGCAGTTGCACAAAAATAAAAAACATCCCGCTAAAAAGTTAAGTGAAGCTATTAAAATGTAAAATTATGTATAAAACTGCTTTTTTATTTTTTTTAAACAGTAAAATTTCAGTTCTTTATGTAAGAAATTGTAATGTATAGTTTAAGAATGCTTTAAAACAGTTTAAGGGGTGTTTAACAGTATCTAGAAGAATTCGATATGTTTCTAAAAAAAATTGAAGACGTACATTTTTCTACAACGCGAAATTTCGACTTACGCGAGCGGTCTTGGATCGCATTCCTCTCGTAAGTCGGGACTCGACTGTAGTTGAATCCCGATTGTTACATTCAAATTCCATACGCCTGTGAACGAGTGACCGAGCCAGTTTTGCTAGAAAAAATTCTCCTGCTTTACACGTTTTTGGCGTAACTTAAGTTGATTTGATTTGGTTGATCTCTTTGCAGGATTTTCTGTGTCTATTTGCTGTCAATGTTCTTGATTTTCATTTCATCTTGTATATACTAGCGTTGTTTTTCTTATATGATATTCTAACTGCCATTTTCAGCGACGGTTGCAACTACCTTTCTCTTGATTACGACGGATTCACTTGCGTAGGATATGATCTGTTTATAAGACATCTGTCTTGTCTGGGCAACATTGAACGACTTTACCTCTTTGGCTACTTTCTCAAACTACCGCAAAGCGGCGTAATCAGGCTCTAGAACAACAAATTTCGCAAATTTTATATTTTTATACGATAGTACGAAAGATATTTTGATTCGCATTTTAATCTTCAAAAATTTCGTATTTTTCTATCTTTCTATTAGTAAACAACCAATTGTTTCCGATTAATCACCGGTGAGAGTCGACATTCTGACATTTCTATACTTTACAGTAACGAATATATACGTCTAATATTTATTTATATGTGTTTTTATTTACTGCACTGCTGCTATAGATATATAGAGGCAAGGAGTTTCTTGGGGCTAGTTGCTCCTCGGAACAACTTGCCCCACAAAGAAGAAACAACTAGCCCCACAAGCACAAGTCCTTGAAAAATTAAGTTTTAGGTTAGATAACGAAACGTAAATCGTTTCAGCGCAATATTTTAGAATGCACAATAGATGTTTGCATAAAAACACCAAAGAACTTAACTCTATCATTTAAATTTCGTGAAAAAGACCAAAAAGTTCAAAAAGGAAAATGTTTTCAAAAGTAGATCAGTGATGCACGTGCTCAGCTCTTAATATGCTAGACGTACTGGCCTGGCTAATATGGCCATCGGTGCACTGCAACATTCCACTTTACCAGGTATTTACGAAATTCATTTAACTTTTTTCTTCATTTAGCTATTTCAAAGAGAACAACTTACCCGCGGAACTTTTAGCCCCGCCCTCCCCTACGGCTTAATTTTTTGTTATCCTTTATTTCCAATGTGTGTTAAAAAATACTATTTATTGAATTTGAGAATATACTGGCAATTTATAATGTTGGTAGAATACCTAATATTGATGTATTTTCCCTCCAACATTTATTTTCACCTCAGAAAAATGACATTGATAAGGTCTGTTACGGAGGTGAGGAATTTTTCATTAAGATAGGCCTAACGGATACATTTTTGAGGGAAATATTTTTTTTCCTTGCTACAATCTGCACATGTTAAACATATGAAAAAAATGTTTACTTCTTTTCAGTGGCGGCTCGTGAGAGGGGCCAAAGGGGGCCCGGGCCCCCTCACTTTTTTCAGACAATTATTTATAACTTTTTAATCAGGGTTTTTTTTTTTTTTTTTTTTTTTTTTGTGCGTACATGCTTGAAATTAAAAAAAAATAATTGTACCGTATTTTTCTGCGTGTAATCCGCGGATTGTCTGCTAAAAAAATGTAAAAATAATGAGGTGCGGATTATACGCTGTTGCGGATTATCTGTGTGTGTGTGCGTTTTTTCCTCAACACCAACGCAATGAACCTCAATATTTACAGCAGGATTCGCCGAGACCGTTACCGTGCCTGTATGTTGTTTATTTTACATAGCTTGAATGTTCTTACGCGATTCAGGCTATGTAAAATAAACAACATACAGTAAAGGAAGACGCCTTCAAGATTAGACAGTTTGCTCTTTTCTTGACTCTTTGTTTTCAAGTAATTAGCGTACTACAATGACAATGTAGAGAAGAAATCATTATTTTTTTTTCGAATACCGAACAGCATCGCTTAAAATTGCGTTTTTGGAGCTTCAATTTCGAAAAATTGCTGTCCCTAATGTTACCAAATATGGTCCTAAAATCGCGTTTTGTAATTTGGTCTTGCTTAAAATAAAACTAACTTTACTCATTAAAAATAAGTAGTTATTAAAAGATTGAAATTAATATTACTATTATACACAATATTACAATATTACTATTAAAAATATTACATTTGTTTTGCTTTTTAAAATGTATTTATTTATTTTGAAAAGCCAGGTGGTGAAAGCGCCACCATTGCAGCCTCTTACTGGTGCTGCAGTGCTGCAAGAGAGACGTACTGCAGCGCCCGAATGCAAACGTGACAATAATAATTTTCGTGATGTATTTTGAAGCTTTTCCCTATCTGATTAATTAAATTTTATTTTTGAATGTCAAGAGGTGAAAGTGCACCATCCTGCCGGCAATCATGCACATAAACATGAGATTAATATCTTTCGTGATTTACTTAGTAGTTTAAGTATTTTGTAACTTGTCCTGTGCTTAATAGGCCAGTGCCAATAATGTTTGAGACCAAAAAAATTTAGAACAGGATGAAACCAGTTCGAAAGGTAAGAAAATCTAATAACATTAATAGGAAAAATAAATTACGGGCGAGCTGAGTTCGGGAAGGGGGGTGTAGGGGGGTTTAAGGGGGGGGGAAAACGGTTTATCACGATTTCCGGAAAAACTAAGCGTCCTATCGAAAAAAACTAAATTGCAAAGTTGTTGGTAATAAAAAGATCTACAACTTTTGCATTTGCACTTTTTTTCTATAACCTCAAAATATATGCGAAAAATTCAAAAAACCGACTTTTTGGTTTTTTATTTTTATCTCCCACAAAAAAAAATTTTTTTTTTCACTAAATTTAATGAAAAGTTACCTTATTATGTCCCAAATACACTGTAATTTTTTGGATTTAAAATATTTATTTTTTCTCCTTATTTTGGTTCAGTAGTAAAAAAGCATCAGAATTTTCAATCAAAAATTCTCACGTCAAAATATCTGATTTTTTTAAAAAATCGGAGCAAGTTTTTTTCGTTGGAATCTCTACTTTTTGATGGTATAAAAAACAATATACAATACTATGGAAACTTTTCGCAAAAAATGAAGAAAATCAAAAAAACTCGAATTTGAAAAAAAAAATCATCACTATGTAAAATTTTAAGCTATTTATTAAATAAACAGCAAACACAATAATTAACAGCAAACACAATAGGAAAACTGATTATTTTTCATAATATTCAAGGTTACACAGTTCGAAATTGCGGAAATTACTCATTTATCCCATCCTACAGTGTAGCTTGCTATTCGTAACTCCAAAAAACTATAGGGGGCACTGCAGTCACCGTCTAATGGTGGATGAGAAGGGTATAAAACAAATGCATGCTGTAGCTTGATTTTTAATTATTTTAATATATTTTTATTTTCAGTTTGTGTCATTGTAACATGAAAAATTTCATTTTTCGAGTAATTAAAGTGTACATTTTGATAAAGAGCTTAAAATTTTTACATAGTCATGACTTTTTTTTTTTTTTTCAAATACGAGTTTTTTGATTTTCTTCATTTTTTGCGAAAAATTTCTGTAGTATTGTATATTGTTTTTAATACCATCAAAAAGTAGAGATTCCAACAAAAAAAACTTGCTACGATTTTTTTAAAAAATCAGATATTTTGACGTGAGATTTTTCGATTGAAAATTCTGATGATTTTTTACTACTGAATCAAAATAAGGAGAAAAAATAAATATTTTAAATCTAAAAAATTACAGTGTATTTGGGACATAATAAGGTAACTTTTCATTAAATTTAGTGAAAAAAAAATTTTTTTTGTGGAAGATAAAAATAAAAAACCAAAAAGTCGGTTTTTTGAATTTTTCGCATATATTTTGAGGTTATAGAAAAAAAGTGCAAATGCAAAAGTTGTAGATCTTTTTATTACCAACAACTTTGCAATTTAGTTTTTTTCGATAGGACGCTTAGTTTTTCCGGAAATCGTGATAAACCGTTTCCCCCCCCCTTAAACCCCCCTACACCCCCCTTCCCGAACTCAGCTCGCCCGTAATTTATTTTTCCTATTTATGTTATTAGATTTTCTTACCTTTCTAACTGGTTTTATCCTGTTCTAAATTTTTTCGACTTTTTACCATTTTCAAAGCTATTGGCACTGGTCTATAAAAAGAATTTAATGTTATGCATGTTACACAAATAATTCTTTTAAGAAAGTTTAAATATTTAAAATAAAAAAATATTCAAAACGGGGGGGGGGGGGAGGCAAGTTCACCCATGATCTGGCCCCCTCACTTTTTCAAGACACGAGCTGCAACTGCTTCTTTTTTTACATTAATTTACATCCCTGAAATTCAAGTTCACGGAGGTGAGAGTTCACAATAACTACACTTAGTTTTTCAAACAAAATCTATCTTCTTGTTTTTCGACTTCGACAAAAATCTCATAACTTCTTTATAGCTGAAAATAATCAAGGGGGCTGGCTCCCTTGTATCACGGAAAATAAAATGTGATGTCATAACTGCCACGTGTTAATGAGAAATGGCGTTTTGTGTTTAGGTAGCAGAAGAGAGAATTTATTGTGTGACATGATTCCTTATCCTACTAAAACGAACAATATTAAACAATTAAATATACTTAAACAATTAGTGTTTTAAACACTTGTGAAAGGAATAATAAATAAATATATATATACTTTAAATTAAACAAGTTATTAAGCAACATAAACAGTCACACCACGTGTGATACATGCCACGGAAATGAGAATTTTCCTGTAGTGAACCGAAAATATATTTAAACTAGCTGCGTGCCCGGCGTTGCACGGGCTACTTAAAAAAATGAAAGAGATATCCAATTCATGTTTTTGTATTACTCTGACATCAGTTTCCAAAGTACTAAGGAGTAAATAAATATGCGTAATGCAAGGTTTGCAAAACACCAGTAGAGTATATTTTTGGCAAAAATCTCTTTAAAGTTAATCATAGTTATCAATAATGCAAGTTATGAGTATTTTCAGTTAGCACAAAAGATGAAAATATATGCATTATCAATTATAATCTGTGCTCACGTTAAAATGAATTACATCTGATAGACTATACCTGAAATATTTATGTACATTTACAATCAGCTTTTTACATGAAATGACACACTTTTTGGTTGATTACGTGAAACTAAAGCACCGAGACTAAATAAATACCAATAAGCATTAATTTAATACTAAGTCATCTGATTCCAATCTAGCTTTAGTTAAAATCCTTAAACACAATCTTTTTTGTTCAACTCTGTTTCACTTAAAGAAATCCAAACAATCTTAATTTAACGTGTTCTTTTAACGATACAAAATGTATTTCAAAAGTAAAAACTGGAAGGAAAAAGAAAGTTATTACAATTCGAAAACTTACCCATGTGACAGGAAAAAGATCTACTAAATAAACATAATTTGTGGTACATCCTAAATGTACCGAAATATGAGGCCGGTGAATGATAAACGTACACTACAATCAATAAACATAGCTAAAGAAACAACTTTCATATGCTGAAAAGAGTTAAGAACGTGGAATGTTAAAAATATAAAAAAAACAGACGATAAAATAAAGGCTATTTCCGAATAGAGCAACCAATTTTAAACTAATTTAAAATGAAATTCTAGATGTAAACGTTGTTTTAAGATTTGGACAGCAGCCAAAAAATCTCTTTTAAAACAATTAAAAGAATTTTACTTGCTCAGCCATATGCAAAATGGCAACAGGAAAGAAATAAAAATTCCCGAATAACGTTATGTTAATTAACGTTTTAATTAATATATCCGTTAATTAAAGTCGCACAATTACGAAATTGGTCCTATTGTTTTCTTTGGAAAATTTCGAATTGATCGGTATCTCGTTTGACTCCCGATTCGCAGCGGTTCTCGAGAAGATAGATCTTCAGACAGACAGACGCGAACAGATTTTAATATTATAGTGGATGGATAAAAATGATTATTAAAAAATTGTTGGCATGTTTAAATAGATGTATATTTTTGATGAAATTAAAAAAAAAATAAAGTAATTGTTCCTTACAGTTTTTACAGTAAATGGCGTGTGACAGAAAAGTTACACTTTTTGAAAAATGACCCAACACTCTAATCTGCAATATGAGCAGCCAGCTAAAGTTTTTGAATATTTGTAATCTAAGATCATGGCGGAATTAAATACTTATCTCGGATTTCGACCTTTTTTTTCTTTTTGCATATTTTTTATAAATTGTGACTGTCACTCATTTGGGAAATTTTTAGTTTTATGTATTGCTTCGCAACAACAATTTCACTAGCACTGGAGTAGTTTTCTGAAAAGTCAGAAAGATAAAAAGATGAAGAAAAAGAAGAAGCGAATATATACTTCGCTTTTTAAAAGTCTTACAGTTGATAGATAATATTTGCTTTCAAAATTCTTAGCAAATTAACTACTGAAGACAAAAGTACAATTTCGAGTTCCTTCTCAAATTTTTAGAAAGCATTTTAGATAGTTAAAAAAAAATCTGTAGTAGAGATCATTTCAGTCGCATCTATAACTAAGAGTATTTTTTGGTAGTTCAGTTATTTCACTAGAAATTGATCAAAAATACTCCAATCCTGCTGTTATGAGTTACCCGGGGTCTTTTGAACGGTATTTAAGAATTTAACTATCGAAGAGAAAAGTACAAATTTCAGGTTTCTTCTCAAATTCGTAGAAAAAGCATTTTAGAATGTTAAAAAATATCTGCAGTAGAGATCATTTCAGTCGCATCTATAACTAAGAGTATTTTTTGGTAGTTCAGTTATTTCACTAGAAATTGATCAAAAATACTCCAATCCTGCTGTTATGAGTTACCCGGGGTCTTTTGAACGGTATTTAAGAATTTAACTATCGAAGAGAAAAGTACAAATTTCAGGTTTCTTTTCAAATTCGTAGAAAAAGCATTTTAGAATGTTAAAAAATATCTGCAGTAGAGATCATTTCAGTCGCATCTATAACTAAGAGTATTTTTTGGTAGTTCAGTTATTTCACTAGAAATTGATCAAAAATACTCCAATCCTGCTGTTATGAGTTACCCGGGGTCTTTTGAACGGTATTTAAGAATTTAACTATCGAAGAGAAAAGTACAAATTTCAGGTTTCTTCTCAAATTCGTAGAAAAAGCATTTTAGAATGTTAAAAAATATCTGCAGTAGAGATAATTTCAGTCACATCTATAACGAAAAGTATTTTTTAGTATTTCAGTTATTTTACTAGAGATTGAGCAAAAATTCTCCTTTCTCTCTGTTGTGGTTTACCCGGGGGTCTTTTGCCTGGCACTTGAGAATTTAGGAACGTAGTCCTGTTTCTTGATTTGATAAATAATGAGTGTTATGGTGATTAAAGCATGCTAAGGAACTTTATTGCTCCGTTCATAAATTAAAAGTAGTTGCAAAAAATACTTTTAAAAACCATTGACGTTTCAAATTGCCTGAAAATGTAGATGCTTCATCAAGACAACGACTCTGAAATATAATCGAAGTGAATGTGAGATAAAATTATGTCGCAGTCAGCATTAATGAATGTAATATTTGTAAATAATCGTTCATCTCATACCTAATTCATCATTCTGAAGCATCATGTTAACTAAACGAATACTAGTAACATTTTTAAATTAAAAAGCTTTTGAGCCATCTACACAAAAAACAGGGAGAATGGAGCAAATGTTCGTTTTCTTCCTGCATGTAACCTGCTTGGTGCTGGACAAAGTCCAAGAGCTTAGAATTTAGCTATCTCAAAGCTTTTAAACATTTTCAATCGGCTCATCATGCAATCGTTTTGTAAAACCTCAACAAATACCTCCGCCTTACCTTTAAGTATCACGAAAAAGATAGAATCTGCGGTTCATCGTCAGAAAAGCCATTTCCCTCTATGATGATGGTAACGAACTCATCGGTTCTGTTTCTGTTCTCAGAAGTCAGGAAACAGACACGAGTACGGACGGGGATGTTTATCAGCCTCAACCTCAACCTTTTCTGTTAATGACCCTTCCACCATCTGTTTTTTATCTTTCTTCTTTAAGAAAGCGTTCTACTCTTAATCGTATCCGTACTTAAAAGTTTAAGCTAATGTTTTTCGTTGGAATATATATTCTGAAACTTTGTCTCATATGCACTAATTTTTGGGCTTTCATCTAAAAGGTATTTCTTCTCATTTTGTATTTGTGTGTGGGCACATTAGGTTCGGATCTAGAACCGTAATCTGAGGCAAAAACAAAATTGGGTAAAATCTTGTTATAAATAGTAAATAAATTAATAAAAGCTTATTAAGAACCAAAAATAGCACCTGAAACATTGATGGGGACCAGCGACGAAGCAAGTTTTATCTCTCTTAATGTGAACTGATATCTAATTGCTTAGAATTAAAGCTGTCTTTAATATTACTGAGGGATGAAACTTAACATGTTTAGTGCTCAGTTCGTCATTAAGGGTTCTGAAACGTTTTGGACAGGGTTCCTCTTGTCTCCGGAACTATAGCCGGCAGAGTGGCGTAGTAGTTAGGCTGGAGCTTCTCGCGCCCAAAGCCGCAAGTTCAAACCTGGACCCTAATGATGGATTTTCAAGATGCAGGAAATCGACATCGTCTCCGTCCTATGATTATGTAGCATGTGAAAGATTCCTTGAATATTCATTTGGTCTTGAATACACTTGACAAAATAAAACTTCTTGTGCATTTTCGCGTCTTAACAGCCCAGATATCTCCATCTGGTGGGAAACAGGGCATCAAAATTCTCTTGGAAATGGTTATCTACCGAAAGATGTTCCTCACGACAGAATGGATGCCATCTCTGGAAGAAGTCAATAGGTCATCCAAAAAAAAATGAGAATCCAATACGCAACTTTGTTTTGAACCCGGATTAGGTCGGGACTGGCTGCTAAAACTATAATAATTTAATACACTCACTGGCCAATGAATTAGAAACCCAAGATCAATATTTTATTGGACCACCTTTTGCACGGATAACTGCTCTGATTCGTTTGGGCATCGAGTCTACAAGCTTCTGAAGTGCATTCACATCTAGAGAAAGCCATACATTGGCTTTGCAGCTTTTTAGATCTTGTAAACTAGATTGAAGAGGAGAGTGACGGATGCGTTTTTCCACCATATCCCCCACATTTTCTACGGGTGTAAGATCAGGGCTATGCGGTGGCCAGGGTAGGTGTTGGAAGTCAGACTGATGCTCAGCTAACCAATTTTCAACACTTTTGGCACGATATATAGTTGCATTATCGTCCATGAAGTATCCATCGGCTTCAGAATAAAAATGTAACATTATAGGGGCATTTGATCTGCGAGTATATCTAGGTATCGCATGACTGTTTGTTTACCCTCGAGGGACACCAGAGCACCATTTCCATGCCAACAGAACATGTTCCATCTCATAATACTCTCTCTCTAGACACTTGCACAGTGCACGCATTCAAATGCAAATCTTAAAGATTTTTAACTCATCGGCCAGTGAGTGTAATACACAGTGTGTCATACCCTTAGTTAATTAGTTGAGATTGACGTTTACAGGAAAATTTGTAGCATGTATTTCCAGCACAATTTCGAAACTAGAAGAAAAAATACCTACTTCTTATGAAACGTATTTGAGTAACTTTATGATAAAAGGTCACCTTCTTTAAGTAGTTTACCGCTTAAAAAAAATATATAGAGTATTTTGTTTGGATATTAAACTGGTTGTAACCCAAACACTTCAGACAACACATAAAACTAGCCGTGACCGACGAACCTGACTTTTTCTCATTGTGATAAAAACTCATAGGGACGAATTTTAAGATGGGATGAAGGAGAAAAAGAGCAAAGTTTAGATGCAAAACTGCTGCTGACTTCCATGTAAGACGGATTTTATGACTCTCATAAAATCGTCTGCATTTCGTTAACAGTACATAAATGTTAAGTTCTTTCTCTTCTGTTCTCCCTTTTAGAGGTCAAAGGTGATTACTAAACTTGTATTCTGGGCAGTTCGTGAATAAGCAATTGGATTATAGCTTTCTTAAAATCCACACTAGCACTTAAACAGATTAATTTGGAAGCGAAATTTTAACTTTAAGGTGGAGGAAAATATTTTTTTAAAGCAGCAATGCTTTTTTTAAGAAGTATATAACTTTTAAAACATGATTTAGGTTGAAATAAACGAAAGGAAAAAAAATTTCATTTATGCAAGTCATATCACTCCTAAACAACAAATGGAATTTATAATGCACCATTTTTACCCAAGGGTACTACAGTTTTTTTTTTTTTTTTTTTACCCCCGCGTTCTTATGCTAGAAAAATTGTGAGTTGTTTCTTTTTGTGATCGCAAATTTTTGTAAAGGCTTTATTTTTGCAATCGTAATTTTCTCAAAATGTTAAAATTTTAGAATTCTCATCTTTTACTCCGCCCACAAAGCTGTAGGAAGAAAATAAAAAGTTTAAAGTAGAGTTCAGAGGTGGACAATTGTTTTTCTGTCGGCTATCACCATTTAATAATTTTTGAATTTTGAGGAATAGTCCGATTTGAATAAACTATAAGATGCGAAAGATTTTATTTTTTAGATAGATTGTTATTGATTATGTGTAAAATCATTATCATTAATTAATGATCAACTTTAAACTTACTATTATTTAGCTTGTTTTCGGCAAAGAGTAAAAGGTAAAAGCAAAAATTCCATTTGAATCGAAATTTGTAGTTATATTTATTTTCTTTTGCGGTAGAGCAACCATTAAAAAGTAAAAAAGTAAAATACATCATCTGATTGAAATTATGTTTTTGCTTGAAAGTATTGTATATAAGCTGTTTTAACTTTATTTGATTATTTTTTGTTACTTATTTAAATTAAAACATAATTCTGGAGGCATTTTTTGAAGCAATTAATATGTATAGTTTATTAATCCACTTACATATTGGGAAAAAAATTCTTGAGTATAAAATATTCTTATTTAAAAAATAATAACTTTGGTATCTTTTCTTTTAATTTACTTGCTTTCTTTAAAGGTAAGCATATTTTGTTTCCAATTTCGGGAGGTGGTTTTTTCGAGTCTGGCTTCTGCTAGAAAATCGAGGTTGATATGCAAGAAAAAGATTCGTTTGGTTCTGGTCAAACTACTTAATAAACGCTTCTATAATACCGAACTAAAAATCTCATTTACAATAAACCTTTATTTTGAAACATGGAATTACTTTTTATTCGTTTTCTACCGGCAAAAGTTTTATTTTGCCTCAACTGAGCAAGTCCCTGTAACTGCTGTGCATAATGGTATTTCTATAGAAATTACCGAACTAACTTTGAAGCATCTCTTGCAAATTTTTGAACTGCAAAACGTGGCAAAAAGGTTTTTATTTAAGTGTTCAATAGGGTTTCCAATCTCGCCCGGAATTCAGTCCCGTATGATTTCGTGACTGTATATAGTCAATCCCGCGATATCCCGCGGAATCAACTTGATTAATTAAGTTTTAATGTCGAGTGGAAAAAATTGTGCTTTTTAGGAAGGACTGCATTTGTTACTTGAATAAAAGTTTCCTCAAATCCCGTACATCAAATGTTTGGTAATACGAAGTCAATTCTCAATTAGCAGTTATCGTTTAATACGCAAAAGTGTGCCTTAAATATGTCCAATGCATCTTAAAAGCTCGTATGGAATAGGAGAGAATTTTTGCTCAAAAAATGATGCGCTTGGTGAAAATACGTTCTGTTGCTTCTTGCAGTTGATTTTTCTGAGATTAAATAACTGTGGACATTTAGCAAAAGATGTTCTTTGAATCAATGAGAAAACCTTTTGTTTCAAATAGGAGTACTCATGTTTTCAAATAGTTTGCTGAATTATCTCACACTCAAAAATGAGTACATAACTCGGTTAATATTCAATTTTGAAATTATACGTATTCAAAAATGAGCACATGTTGATTTGAGTAGTTGATGAGCATTTGAATGTTTCGCAATTTGAATACCACATAGTCGGAGCCATTTTGACTCTGCGATATGTTCAAATTTGAGTACTTTTTCGTCATTTTTAAAATTGTTGTTTTCAAAGTGATAGCAACTAATTTGGGAAAAATTTTCAAACTAAATTTTTCGATCAATTGGGGATGGAGGGAGTTTATCATTGCAGTTCTCTCTTCCAAAACACCTATCCAGGATTTTCGTCAGTGGTAAAATACCACTATTCGGAATAAAAAATATTCCACAGCAGATTTTCTTCTTCGCTGTATAAAGAAAGTCACATCCTTACACTTTCGGCCATATTTTACCTTAAACTGCTCTACTATATCACATTACGGTATCACATAGGCTTCCTATATCACATAAAGGCTGACACACCGTCGCCAATGCTCAAAATAAACAATGCCCTCCAGCAATCCAGTGGACCTAAGTCACGATTTATGTACCAGCCCGCAACTTAAAGCGCATGCGTGCCACCTTTATGACACTCCATTAGTTGCGACCCCTCCCATTGGAAGCTCAGTTTCTATCTTTTGATAAGCCAACATACATCAGAAGAGGAAGCTTTAATGCCATTTTATGCTTTTACCCCGTAACAAAAAAGGTAGATACATGGGGGGTGCTTGAGCAACAAATTGGGGTTTTTATATCCTTTGGAACTAAATGATGGGGTTGTAGGACTGGAATTCCCACTAACGACATTTACTAAGTACGTTGAGTAGTTTAACCCCTGCGGAGTATGGTTTTGGAATGGGATCATTTTTTCCTATATTGCGTCGTAGGTTCTTTTTTGCTCTTTTTTTCGCGCACTCCTTTAGCAATGTGGTATTTTCAAAGTGTCAAAAACCTGCCGTGGATATGCACTTGCTCTATGAAATAGCTCATCAGTTTTCCTAAGCCTAAATGTTTTATATATTTAGGTCTCGTAAAAAATGAGTACGTGAAAAAAGTCAGAAAAATTCATCATAGTTGCTTTTTTTCTTCTTATTTTAAATCTCTGTACATTATCAAAAAAGTTGGTTGATTTGCTTTGCACTGTCTCAATGTCTCTTTCTTGCTTCATTGTTTTGGGGTAATACATATTACACATATACACACATACAAAGTTTTTAAATGCTTCTTTATTCCTCAAATTAAAAAAAAGTGCTGTCATCAATTATTCTTAGGTTTATAAATCATCATTAGCGTTCGTTCGACTTCGGAATGTTAAAGAAAACTTACCAAAAAGAGGACAAACTGAGGTGGAAGTCAATAGAGGTTTTAGGAATTACAAAAATACTGCTCGCTTTAGGCGGGTTTTGCTCGTTGAAAACAAGTTATGCTCCCATAGATCAACATTTCTCATACACCATTAACATTGAACCAACTAAGTATTTCTGATTTCCTCGCTAAACCCGGGTTTTCTTTAAATCAGGGTTCGGTATAAGCGAGTTCAACTGTATAAAGAATGTAATAAAATAAAATCATGAAGCCAAAAAGTATTTCTAGTTGCTGGTTAGTTCCTGGTTTTTTTTTCATAAATAAGAGAAAAAGGTATTAAATATATAGCATTTTTTACGTTTTCTCTCGTCATGTAAGTTAATAAGTTTGTGAATAAATAAAGCAAAACGCCCGTCTCTGAATCTGGCTGCAAAGTTATCGCATTCAAAGATGATCAAGGGATAAAAGAAATTAGTAATTTCATTTCAAATGAATGTTATAAAAATGTCAGAACAAAGGCTCAACATAAATCAAACCCTCAAAGATCATTTTAAACTCTCAGGAGTAATAACTTTGTTAGTCAAAAAAATTTTTGAAAAAGAAAGCTACTATTCAAAAATCTGCTATTCTTGCTTAATTTTATAGACTAACTAGCTGCGTTACCCGGCGTTGCACAGTCTACCTCAAAATAAAAATTGTCAACTGACGCGAGTACAGGCGTAGATAAAAGAAAAAAAAAGTAGTGTAAAATTTCCCATCAGCTTGTAGAAAAGAGCAATTTTATTACTCAAAATTTGAATTTAGACCTCTTTGATTGTTTTTTTAATTCTAAAAACTCTGTCATTGTTATCAATCTGCCGTAAACATTCTATTTCACGGAATTTATAGTGAAAATCGTGGGAGCCACCCACATAAGGGGGGACCCCTTATGTGAATTCCTGAGCATCAGAAAACCTCAGTGCAAAAATTTGGCGAAGATCCGTCGCAAACAGTGGATTCGTACAAGAAACACGCACAAACATACAGCCATTTATTTATATATCTAATCTATTCGCTAATTTGTAAATTTTACCTTAGAGATCACATATGTCCCATGTTCCTTAAAAGCTTTAAATTGTACTTTTTACGTTTTTTTCAAGAATAACGAAGGAAAAAAGAGGGAAGAGTAATTACCTTCCCACACCTAGGTAGTTTTCTGCGAAAGAAAAACTGCAGCCGATCAGCAAAAAGAGAAAGGCAAACACAGAGCGTTGTGTAAACGTGTCACCGAGATACCATCTTGAGCTTTTACTTTCAGCGCTTGATGTATTTACGGCTGGATGGCTGAATTATAAAGAGCGATGGACCTGGACCGGGGGCTCGATGGTATCAGCTGTGATGACTGATGATGATGCATGTACGGGATATGCGATTGTGACAGTGTTATATTAAGTAGTAAGGGGTCCTCCCAGTCTTTAATGACATAGGAGTGGCTGAGATTTGAATGTGTAGTCGAGGAAAGGTCAGTTTCTGAAAACTGTGGAGAAAGCCCTGATTAAGAATAATAATATTGTGGTTAGAATGAGAATGGCAGAGGTGCCCACCTAGGGGAGAAGGGGCATGGCGTAGACCGAGCCATTAAAACTTTTAGAGGGGTGTTTTGTGGGGTATTTTTCTCATTTGGGGGGGGGGCGTCTCTGCGATTTTGAAAGGGGTGCACCTTTGCCCTTAGGGGGTTGGGCACCCCTGAGAATGGTGTAGGTCATTCTAACCAGTGCTGCGGAGTCATCGGAGTCGCGCTGATTTTGGGGTGAAGGAGTAGGAGTCGGGAGTGAAAGTTTTTAAGTCGATTATTTTCCTCCCAAGTCAGCGACTCTGCCAGTGTTATCAGAGTCGGGGTCGGAATAATTTTGGGATAAAAGAGTCGGAGTCGACGGCTCTAAAACTCCCAGACTAAGCCGGTATGAGTGTGAAAATCACTCTAATCAGTTTTGAAAAAAAAAAAAAAAAAATTCCCCTTTTTTTTTCTAATTTAATCCATTAATTTTTTTCAAAAAAAAAAATGTATGTGGACTAATGTGAATCAAAAATAGCCTGAACATTATTGATTGCTAGTTTAACCAGAACTTGGTTCCATTTATCATGAGTTACGGTTGGCCGTGGTAACCTGATCGGTTCAGCGTCGTATCGGAAACTGGAGAGTTCCGGGTTCAATGCCAACCGATTGGAGATATATCCCGTGTTCGGTAGTGGTGAATAGGGTACGTTTAATGTGTTTGTGATCACAAAATCCTCCAAGTTCCTATTCCAAATACCTCTAGGGATGCTGGATCAGGAGTTGCTCGGCTCCAGGTCTGAATTTAAAAAAAAAAAAAATCGCAGCTCTCTTCAGGGCCCAATCCAACCGGTTAAACCACATGTAATGGCAGGTAGGGGTGACCATGGAGTGTAGTGTAGGTTTAAGGTATGGTTCAGCTTTGAAAAATCTCCCGATGATTCATGTGAAGACGTCAGGAAACTCGTTTGGCAATGGCTTTTAAATTTGATGTCCAAAAATTATAAACTGATTGCTTAAGCAGTTTTGCTAATTGGTGGTTTCGCATTTCGGTTTACTTTTGTAGAATTAACGTAAACATGTTTAAACGTTGTCACTATGGGGAAAAACGCTTGGTTCTCACCAAAAAATTGTTTCGGTCATAATCGAAAAAAATGTATAAGTTAGCACTTTGAGACACACGTAGCTCAACTCATGGAGAATATTCTGAGAATATTGTTTGCGCTGTATGGCATAAAAATACGCTAGCATTTTCTTCTTTTTTCAAGCAGACTTGCGCTTAAATCCAACACAAGATTTGAACCTCCATCAGAAACCACACAAACCATTTGAACCACACAAAAAGCTGTTCGAAACCTTTTTCAACTAATGGGACATCCAGTGATGTTCCCATCAATTTTTCTCAATTTTTCTGAAGGTATACTCCCAGTAATCCATTACGCACAATTTGTGTATGTGATCATATACATAGTATGTCATAACATGAAAATTTATGAAGCTTGGGGGTATACGCTATATCTCTAAAAAATGTTCGAGAGTATACGGCATATATGGAGTATATACCCTATGAGAACACCACTGGGGACATCTGTAATCGGCAGGTCAGTTGTCTGACGGAGGTTCAAATCGGCTGGTGAATGCCACCGTTACGGATTTCCTACCCAAAATACATGAACAGATTCAGCGAGGAATCGGATTTTAAGATTATTTCCCCCAATCTGGAGCACCTCGTGAAGTCCGGGATCTACTAACCTAGCATTCATCTGAGTTTTTTAAAAATAAATCGCAAAAAAAGCTGTCCTGAATTATTTAATGACATTCGACGAGCGATTAGGTATAAATATGGATTCCGATGACCATTAGAGAAGAATGCATCCCATAAATTTAGTCCCATTCCCAAGAGGCTAAGAAGCAAGGCATTATTAGATCGAACTTCTGTGTAATGAGTATCCTCTAAATCTTTTTAATCGCAGCTTGTCTAATAAATTCTCACTTTTTGGAGCGTTTGCTGGATAAAACCGTTAGTGATTTTCTGGATATCCTGCTATTAACAACTGCAGATGATGTACTGCTCAATTTTTTGTGAAAATCTCCCGCTGGGCTTGTAATTAATTTCGAAGATGGTATGAGAAAATATTCAATTTTATTTTTTAAATGAAAATTTAGAAAATAATTCGCACATTTTTATGCCTGAACGTAATTTTCATCTCAATTAATTTCTCTAGTTTTAGAAATTGCTTTAGAGTTGCCTTTCAGATGAATGATTCAAAGTAATTTATTATTGCTCGGAAAGGGGAAAATCCATCATTTTAAAAGGTGTTAATTGTGTCAAATTCATTTCTCACACTGATAAATTTAGTAAAATAATAGCACAGAATGAAAACAGTAAATAGAAAATTTTCTTGAACATCTTTCCGTGAAATGATCATTATTTTATGAACTTTGCTCAAGGAATAGGTGAAACATTGCTCAAAGATTTAACCAATCTTCAGACAAAATATCGAGAATTAACTTTGTTTTCAGAACCGTAAAGTTTTGCTGCACTGTACAAAATTGCAAAAAAAAAAAAAAAAAAAAAAGACGCTGTGCGATAAAAATGAGTATGTAGAAATTTTTTGTTTCAATGAGTCGAAACTATGCTTTCACCGAAGTTGAAACTTTTATGGTGCCTAAGAATATTGCCAAAATTTAAAAATATTAATAACAAAATATTTTTGTTTAGGTGCGCGTAACTTCAAAAAGCACGCACTTTCAGTTACGATTTCCAGCTACTTATCACTGTCCTGACTACATGCTTTTAAACCTTTAAACTATCAAGCTAGAACACAGATACGATGGGATAGATATTAACTATGAACTATATGAAAATCACAAACGAAAAATGTTTAGCGAATATTACACGTATGAGAACCAAATTCTCATATGAGAACAAATACCGTTCTCATATAGATAATAGACATTATGTAACTCTGAAATTACTCATAGGAGAACAAACACCGTATTCATCTTGACAGTATTAAACATTACCTATGGGGGCATTCCACGGTATTTTTGACATTATGTAGAGTCCGTAACGTGACCTTTTTTTGCCATAACTTTTTAATTTACCGTTTGATTTGCAAATTATTTTATTTTGAGCTGGTGTGTTGGTAGGAAAAGATCAAAATAAAATAATATGCTAATCAAACAGTAAATTAAAAATTTATGGCAAAAAAGATCACGTTACGGACTCTACATAAATGTCAAAAATACCTTGGAATGCCCCTATATCATGTTTAGCTTTAGCTAGGCATGTGGCGAAAACAATTAAATTATTTAAAATATCTTTGATACTTTTGAAATGTTATTTTAATTCAAAATATTTTTTCCCAAATTTTATTAATTTAACTCAGTGCAGTTCTTTTTTTTTTTTTCGCAGGAGGACAGCATTTTGTATTAAGAAAATTCTTGTAAACTGGGCAGACCACGCATAAAATTTTAAATTATTTTTTTAAAATAACTAGTTTTTTCTAAATAACATGGGCAAACATAGAAAAGAAGGAAAATTACAAACCAAGAATTTTTGTTCTCTTTTCATCCATTTGTTTTCCAAAAACCAATTTCTGAATATTTTGCTTCAAATTTGCGACATCATTGTGACTAGTTGTAGTTTTCGATTAGTTACATGAAACAAAACCACGAGCCGCTGGTAGTTAACTTCGCAGGCCGCATGTGTTCCGTGGATCGTAGGTTGAGTACCACTGATTTAACTCAAAAGTGAACAGACTTAACCGGTTTAATGTTTCCTAATTACACCTGTCATCCAGTGATAGGACACCCGTTTTCACAAGGCACTTTTGCAACCCGCACATCCCCGCTTCTGCCCTGGAAAAAACAGTTGCTAATTTCATCGTTCACTTGTGAAAAGCAATGACTTCTTCAATAGTGGTTTTACACAGCGAATGTTTAAAAAAATATTGCGAACTGTATCTTGAGTACAAATCCAGAACAACCCCAGTTGAAAGCAGGAGGCTGGCAAATCCGCATATTAATGAAGAGAATAACGGAATAAGCGGGTTGTAAGCAGGTTATTTGAGCACCAGAAGAACGCAGCTAAAGAGTAAATCACCTTAGTGTGGCACAACTGAGTGCTGACGCAATATTAATGCTCGGCTAATAACAATGATTAAAGCATAGCTTGCTCATAAAACTGGTTAAAATTTCTTACCCTGCTGGAATTGTTGTTTTAGTCTTTAAACTCTAGTTAATGTAACCCGAATTCTTCGTTATCGTTCATTTATCGATTTATTGATAAGGATAGAAGCGTACCACATTACCACTTTGTTTCCTTACAGGTAGTTTCCAAATATATTACTCGTAGAATCATAGCTCTTAGCACAATAGTAAAATAGAGGAACAAAAAATTTATATTTCGCCGAAATAACTTAGCGTGTCTATTGTGTCTCTGGCTGTAATGGTGTAACTTCTGGAGTTGAGAGCAAGTTGGGAACAAGCAAAGGCAGTGCAACAGAAATTTATTTGAGGAAAAATTCTCCGAGTGCTGATTTCTTAATTCTGATATTAAAAAAGTCTTATAGTTTCAATATTTTATGCATCAAGAGTTTCTTTTCTTTTTATCCTTGAAGTTTGATTAAATTCTTCAGAACTTGAGCAATTTTTGGCCAAAAGTGTGGAAACGAATTAGAGTTCCGATTTCCTTTCTTTAAAATAGAAATGTTAGCAAAAATGGAGTACTGTTGGTATATTTTGCTATTTATTCTTACCCTGTCAGTCTGATTTTTGTTATCAGTAATAATAATTATACTTTGAACCTGCTTAGTATAACCACATCACAAATCGTTTATTTTGCTTTATTATTATTCTATGGTTCGAATCTCTGTGATCTGAAAAAGTTGTACCTAAAAAGAAAAATAGTGATATTTTGCTTTAAAGGGGAAAAAAGAATAATCTTCTATATTTTAATGCTTATGTTACAATAAGTTCAATTTCGTTACTTTCTATATTATTTTTTAAATTATGTTATGTTTGTTTAAAGCGGTCTGAAATCGAAATGACACTATTCCTACTGCTTACCTTTTTAAACATCATTAATCAAATTTTACCTAGTTAAATAAACATAAACTTGTCATTCTCTGTTTGTTGTCTCTTAACTACATGCTAAGAAAAAAAAAAAACACTTTTAACTGAAATACACCGCTTAAAATGATTAACATTATTTCAGCTAGCTTCACTTCAAAATACAACTCTTCTGTAAACAATCGCGGTTATCTTTTCTTTACTCGCCTGGCAACACTGCAACAAATTAACGATGTTTATTTTTCGGCTCGTCTGTGCAAACTTAAACAGACGTTCGTGTTTAACGAAGCCTTCAACGAAGTGATTAATATACTTAAATTCTAGGAATTGTCTTTAACATTTCTTGTTGCTTGAAGGATTTATGTTCAGCACTATATTTGCTTTTAATTACAGTAGATACCGTTCGGAAAAGCACTTTGATTGACGGAGTAGTAGTTTTAGAAAATATTTGCAATAATGATAGGCGATTGTTTTCACAGCGCTATACTTTTTCGTGTGTTCGAAGTATAATTTTTTTTTCCATTGACATGTTTTGATAAAGAATTAATTATTCTTTATTTCGTGTGTGAGGAAATACACAAAATAAGATATGAGATGATTGTTGACATTAAAAAAAAGGAAAATATATACATAACATACATACATACGTACATAAACGCAGCCGGATTTTAATAGTGTGATATGTGGCAAAATGGTGTCATAACACAAAGCTCCTTCTGTGTCCAAAAGTTTATTTTCTACTACTAAGTTGCAAATCGCTGCTGCTATGTCGTCTGCACTGCCAGTGTGTCCAAAAGTTTATTTTCTGCTACTAAGTTGCAAATAGCTGCTGCTATGTCGTCTGCACTGCCAGAAGAAAATTGAGGGACAGCATAACCCAAAAATTAATCTTTCGGCGAAATAATTAAGCATATCTATTGTGACTCTGTGCCCCCCAACGTTAATTGAGGGACACAGAGACACTTAACGAACCCTTTCACAGGGGCTTAATTTTGCAGATCTCATTTTATAAAAAAGTACTGGCATTATTTGTTCATTAGAAGGTAATTTTCTACCTAATATTTGATTTAATTCTATTTTAACTAAAAACAAATTAACTTTGAGATCGCTTTTAAAACATAAAAATTGTTTCTTCAAATACAGATTAAAATAACTTAATAACGTTGAAGAGGAATGTCTTCAGACTATTTAAAATTGGGACTGTAACTTTTATTCATAATTTCATTCATCCATAACTTATTAAATGCAAACAAAAATCTCTTAATATACTTGTTTTTAACAAAAGAAACTTTATTACAGATTTGTCCTTTGCTCCAGACAGTATCACACTACGACAAACTCACAGTTTCGTAGTAGTCTGATACTGTCTTGAAATCGCTTCTAAAACAAAAGAATTGTCACTTTAAATACAGATTAAAATAACTTAATAACTTTGAAGAGGAATGTCTTTACGCTACTTAAAATTGGGACTGGAACTTTCATTCACAATTTTATTCATCCATAACTTATTAACTCCAAACAAAAAATCTTTAAAAAAATGATTTTCAACAACAATAAAAAATCTTTATTGCAGACTTGTCATTTGCTCCAAACAGTATCAGACTAATTCAAACTCACAGCGACCGTTGCATTAAAGTGTTACGAAGGAAGTGGCCAATTATATTAATACTTTTAGTCGCCACCTTCTTTACTCGGTCGTCATATGGAAAGTGTTTCCTGCAACCACTAAGTTTCATATTTAGTTGACGTTCTTCACCTATGCTCCCGATGCTCCAAGAAAAGGGGCTGTCACCCGCATGAGATTGAGACCATTGACAGACTTGATTGTCTAAGATCTTATCTTTTGGTGTAGGGATTTGATTGCTGATTCTTCGGACAGTACTATTTGTGGCTCACGTAAACCTATGGCAACGAAACAGCTGAATGTACTCTGCACCGAGTGATAATAATGGGAATGTTTCCTTCAGGGAAAAGTACTACTCTTAGTCACTAAAATTGGTAGAATAAGCAAAAAAAAAAAAAATACATGGACCCAGAAAATACTTTTATTTTCCCAACATTTAATTTTTAGTTATTTTTTTTTAATGTCTGATTTTTAAATTAAAAGTTTCATCGTGTGACGTCACAAGTGATGAAAGCCATTTTGAATCGGATTAATTTCGTGGTTGTCTTTTCTGGCAAGATGTCGCCTTTTAATGACGCGAGCAATTTATCAGCGAAATGAGAATTGTTAGTTAAATAAAATATTCATTTTACGAAGTTTGGCAGTGTCCTGAGACTTTATTCTAGTAACCCTAGCGATTTGCTCACTTTGACGTCATCAGCGAAAATGAAAACAACGGCTAATTGTCGTTTAAGATTATTTTTTAAGAGAGAAAATAAGTTAAAATTAAGAAAAAAAGCGAACTTAACCAATGTTTTTGACCATGCTCTTCGAGAAAAAAATATTTTTGAAAAATGGTAAGCAACCCAATTGTGTATGAGTAAAACCAATTGTGTATGTTTAAAATACTGGAGAGTTGAGTACTGATGGTTTAGTCGCTAATTTTTGTGTCACATTTGTTGAACAAATAAAATAATAATAGTTGACTAGCACAATGCAATGAAAAAAAATTGAATCGATAACACAAGCAAAATAATTTATAGTAATTTAATCGAAAGAGAGTAAAAAAAAGAAGAAAAAACTCGTTTTTGGTGAGTTCAATTCTTTCTAGTAATTATGAAATCGCATTGAAAGAGCCTCGGGGCTTCCCTTGGATGACTTCCTCTTTAATTATAAGAAAACAAAGCCAAACACAAGTTTCTTCCGAATAATAAATACACTACTTAAGATATCCTCTGGGGATTGCAAAAACAAAGCCGCCTTAGACACAATCTGGGGGAATATCTCCGCTCCGTATTCCCAAGCTGAGTTGCTACCAATTAACTATATTTATTCTCCGGCTTATCCTCCAAGAGCTTAGTTGTCGTCGCATGTTTAGCAAAGCTTTCGCCAGTTTGATTAATTGACTTGTTTCTTAAGTTTTTTTTACCTGGTTCGAGCGTTTCTTCTGTTTCTGAGACTCTCTGGATGAAGTATCGATCTTGGGTTATTCTCATGAGGGGAACCTCCATGGAGAAGATCTGAATAGTTTTGATCGCCATGATGAGACTGGCAATTGTTTCGGGAGGGGGGAGGGGTACGTAAAAAGAATATAAACTACATTCCATTAACCACGTTTAGAAAATATGAAACAGCCAAGTTCTTTTGATGCTTTTTGAATGAAAATGAATGGAGGTAAAAAGAATAGAGATCTTGGGGAGAAAACAGTTAGCACCAAACTAAACCTTGTGCTGATAAATGGTTAAATATGTGCGTGCATTATCATATAATTTGAAAAACAAGGTAAAATTAAGTTGTAAAATATTGCAATTAAATTACAAAAGGTAAAATTAAGTTGTAAAATACATCAGAACTCAAGCTAAAATGAGTAACCTGAGAAGTCGCTCGTGAGAATTTTTTTCGCACCACATATTTCTCAGGAAAAAAATTTTGTTTAATTCAAAGTATTTAATTTTTTATTCACTCTTAACGCCAAGTGTTATGCAAAACATAGTATTTTTTAAAATAAATGAAAGATTTAATGAAACAAAAATTTAAAAAAAATGTTTCATTACTCCTTGGTGTGAGTACTGCGCTAGGGTTAAGCTTCTGTCCCATGTCTTAAGTCTCTGCATGTCCTCTATGTCAGAACTTGACATTCAAGCTTTTCCTTAAACGCCTTTCTTTATTACCAACCATATACGCTCATCATTACCCCCACACGTACCGAAGGGGGGGGGGGGAAGCTTATCAATAACTTAGAGTGAAGTTTGAAAAAAATATTTTTGTCCCCTTTGAGTGATGCTCCAAGAAGCTTTTTCGCATTTTGACACCTTGAGTTCATTTCTATACTGATTAAGAGAGTTATGTATTTTGTTCAATGGATTCACTTCCGTCATTCCAATTCGCTAAAAAATAAAATCTCTTACTAAAAAAAAGTTGCTCATGTTTGCACGACTTGGGAAAATATACAGATAATCCGAAACACTTAGCAAAAAAAAAAACGAATTTTTTTTCCTTTTTAGAGTTTGCAGTCGTCCTCCAGAGAGGCTTTTACGTTAATTTTCGTTAGTGAAATTGCGGCAACCGATTTTATACACAAATGGTCTTTCAATGATACATTACATTACAAGCGCATGGTAGAATCTCGGTTTCTGAAGATCAAAACTACAGTAGAACTCCGATTATCCGAATCAATTAGGACCAGATCCCATTCGAATAATCAAAAAATTCGGTTAATTGTATTTTTCTGAAAAAGAGGTTATATTAATCAACTAATGTATGTGTGCTGAAAATGAGCGAAAAAAAGCTAGTTTTAAAGAAAAAGAGCTTTTAATTATTCAAGTAGTAAGGTAAGACATTTTTCATGCTGAGCGTACTTTACAAATGCTGTGCATCAGAACAGTATGTACTACGGCACTGTAAATGACTGTCATTGATTGCTGAACGACTCAAAATAAATTGTTTGACTAATAAGGAAGGATGAATCATTATTTTGCAAATCGCAGTACGTTTGCGATTGTTTCTCTCCTGAATGTTTTTAAGGGGTCTAAGGACCTTTAACCTTTAAAATTTTCGATTTTCTGGAAAAAATATATGTTATGCATAGTTTAATTCTGAACAATTTGATACCTTATTTATTACCATACGCCAAAAACTTTTCGAGTTATTGTAAAAATGCGTCAACTTTCCCCATAGAGATGTATGTTAACAGTAGCTGTTTAAGCCTCTTTTTCTCAGGTGCCGGTTTCTTCGGTTTTCTCGTTTTGCGTGCATGATATCTCAGAAAGTTTCTTATATATTTCCGTAAAACTTTTAATATATGTTTATCTGGTTTATATTTATGACCTGAACCTAAATTTATTTATTTTTTTTTAAATTATTTATTTATTTTTTTTGAAATTTGATAAGTTAACATCGAAAATTTCCAAAATTTTGGGCAAAAAAAATATTTTTTTTTGAATATTAACTTTTATTTTTAAGTGAAATTTAGGTTCAGATCATAAAAATGTACCAGACAAACATGCATGAAAAGTTTCACGGAAATATATTAGAAACTTTCTGAGATATCGTGCGCGCAAAACGAGAAAACCGAAAAAATCGGCACCTGAGAAAAAGAGGCTTAAACAGCTGCTGTTAACATAAATCTCTATGGGGAAAGTTAACGCATTTTTACGATAACTTAAAAAGTTTTTGGTGTATAATAATAAATAAGGTATCAAATTGTTCAAAATTAAATTATGCATAACATATATTTTTTCCAGAAAATCAAAAATTTTGAAGGTTAAAGGTCCTTAGACCCCTGCAATTCGGATAATCATCAAATCGGATACTTGGAGTTCGGATGATCGGAGTTTTATTGTATGCATTAGAGAAGTACTTGAACTACTATTGATTTTCGGTATTTAATAAAATTTCAAATCCGCCTTTCTTATTCAAAAAATTACTTAAATCAAAACTGACTAACATTGAAGCCATCATAAACGCTATCTAAAAGCAAAAGCGTGTAGAGTAAACTTTCATTCAATCATTTTGTGTTAAAGTCGGCAAAACTGTAATTGTTACGAAAAGAAAAAAAAAAACGATTTTAAAAAAGCAATTCAGTGACATAAAAGAAAATCATCGATTTTAGTCTCGCCTGTAGTTCCGTTTTAACGATAAATGCTTCTTTTACGACACCATTGTACTACCTCCATTGGTTTCTTTCAGTGCACTTCAATATTGATCAAACATTTGATTTTTTTCTTTTCACATTCATGGTTCGAAATCGTTCGAGATAATAATGATTTGCTTTCAGTTTAAAATAAGTGTAGAGAAAAAAAATTTTTTTTTTTGCAGTCAAAGATTTCAGCCTTAGATATAGAACGAAATGTTAAAAGTCTTTTCAAAGCTTCCGAAGTATGTTTTATTTCTTCTATTTTCCATCAATGATTTCCAATTTTTTTTCTGGGAGACAGCTGTTTGGGATGTTTTTCGTATTTATGTTGGTGACGTTAAATGTAGCGCTGCGTTTTTAGGGTCTCATGAGAGGCTAACCTTTAAGTATTGAAATAAATCATGAGAAGTACAGGGAATAACTCACGTACAGATAAAAATTGTTGGGACGGAAAGAGTATTTTTGTAATGCCCTTCTTCTTTTTCATATAAAACTGTTACTTATTGTGTTCAAGTTTTATTTATTCATCATCAAATATTACCATGTTTTGATATTTTTATACGATATTATATCTCTTCTGGCAGCCTTTTAACAGTTTATTAAGAGTGAAAAATTACATTAATATGTAGGGGAAAAGGGGGCACATGTGAACAATTTTTTTCATTTCTTTTTTTTTTTTTTCAAAAAATATTATCAATTTCTCAACGCAAAAGTGTCTCCATAATTGAATACTTTCCTTTGTGTCATGGATTTTTTTGGGGGGGGATTTTTTAAAAAAGTTCTCCTTTACTTAATGGTATTTTAAAAAAAGTCTACAGTTGTTCACATGTGCCCCTACAGGGGGCACATGAGAACAGGCCTGGGGCACGCATAAATACGGGTTTAAAAAAAATGTAGGAAAAGCATTATATTTTAAAGGAAAATTTTTCAATCTTAAACTTATACCTAAATAACAAATGCGTTGAAGGGTTTGTAACCTATACTGCGACAGTTTCAATTGTACAGTTATTATTTCACTAAGAAAATATTTTCCTCGAATATACAACTGCGCACTGTCGAATTCTGAAGTTTCGTAGCCTGTTCTGATCACTGAATTGTAGGGCTCGACTGATGGCATTTTCTGGCCGATTGCCCGATGCCGATTGTTGGCCAATTTTTCAAAGATGGACGATTGTTTTTCTTCAAATGGCCGATGCCGATGACCGATGGCAAAAAGAAAAAAAAATCAAACGGAAATAAACTTAATATTTTCAGGGATTTGAAGGATCTTTCCACCTCCCTTTCTTACTCTTGCCACCATTTTCCTGATGTTAAAAAGGGAAGTTTTTGTTTTATTAGGCAGTTTTCAAGAAACTCTCTTATAATCAAGTGTTAACTTTTTCTGAAATCGAAATTTAGGAAAGCTTCATTGTTTTCTTCCTTCTCGAGTTAACCTCTACAGTATAAAACATTGGTTCCATGATTTTCCTCTGCCATCCCCTCACAGAAAAATAAGGAATTGTATTGATATGCTATCAAGAAAAACTCTTGTTTGGTATCTACGTAATTTTATTCTGGTAGTGATACGAAAACCTTACATTTCCAAGAGATTTTTCTTTTTGCCTGCAAACATAGATTAAAAATATACTATCTTTTTTGTGAAAATACTTTTGTTTTCCCCACATATTGAGGGTAAATTTGCCACCCCTAAAAAAGTGACGCCCGAGGCGAACCTTTCCCTCCGCCCCACCCTAGCTACGCCACTGATCTCACGTATCCCCCCCCCCCCTTTATACTTGGTCAATACAAGTATAGCGCAATCGGAAAACCGGGTTTTGAAACTGAAGCAGGCTATTAAGTAAAAGTAAAGTGAGTTCGTACGCAAAATGTATATATTACTACTACACATATAACTTTATTTTGAGCGTGTTATTATTAGAACTCATGAAACCACCGAAGCAAAGAACTAATACACATTAATTTCAGGAAATCTATGATCTAAGTAAGATTGGCATCTAAGACTAACTAGGTTGGTGGGAGGGCTGCCATTGTTTGTGACTGATAAATTGCTGAATGTTAGGTTCTAATTAACGCAGTGCATCAGATTACTTTCAATACCTTCTTCAATGCTTTGACTTTGTATGTGGTGCTAATGCTGAAAATTCAGATTCAGCTAATGCTGAAAATTCAGATTCAATCAGACGTGGATGAAAACTACACCAACAACCTGAAAAAAAGCGATATTGTCGAAAATATTCACATGTGACCACAAAATTGAGCAAATTATAGTTAGTTTTACTTTTTCATTTTATTTTTTCTAAACATGCACGCGTCCCAGGACACTCTTCTTCGCCCACTAGGGAGGTGTGCCCTGTGCACCACCCACGCCTCGGTTTAAGAACCCCTGCCTTAGAGCGAGCAAAAAAAACCTTTTAAAACTTGCACCCCAGTTTGTTTTGACGTGAAGTGGCTGATTTAAAATATCGCAAATGTTGTAATTGCGCGAGAGACCCCATGACCAGAGGGGCTCTGTAGGAGTTACAAAAATGCTTATGGTAGAATCCATTTCAATTAAACAAGGGGCGTAACTTGATGATCTCGGATTTTTTTGAATTTGAAGTATGTTAAAATTCATAAAAAATTTAAAAATATGTTTTTTTCCAAAAAAATTCTGGGGCTGAGATTCAGGCCGCCAAAGATGGTGGTCCTGTCATGATTTCTCGTTTGGAATTATTGTCAAAATCTTTTAAAGTACATTATCTTAGGAGCGGTAAAACATATTTTGTTGCGGTTTGTTTTATTTAAAAGGATAGTTTTTCTTGTTTGAAAAAATATGCAACATTTTAAAATATGAGCTTCATTTTTTTTTCCCCACATTCTTTTGAAAAAAAAAGTTTAAAATAGTTTTTTTTAAATTTTCCTTGAAAATGCCAATTTTAAATTTTTAATTTTTTTAGTTTATTAGTATTACTGAGCACTACGTTCCCTGAAAAGGAGAACTTCCACTTTTTCATTTAAGATATTTTAGAAGCATTTGAAGAAATGGGGTTTTTTAAGGAACTCTTTACGTAATAGCAGACCTGAAAATTCAAAAAAAAAAAAAAAAAAAATCGCAACAAGTGGCCAGAAAACACTTTTAATTCAGTTATATTTAGCGAAATTATCTTTTTTAGTCTCCACTTCATCCAGGATTTTTTTTTTTTTTTTTATGAAAACAGGAACGAGGTCTCCAGCCGATTCGCTGCATTTCCCGTAGTTCTCAGTGGTACTAATAAACTGTAAAAAAAATGAAAATTTTCAAAATTGTCATTTCTGAGAAAAATCAAACAAATTATTTTAAACTATTTTTCCAAATGACTGTGGGAAAAAAAGGCACTTATTTCAAAATTTTGTATGTTTTTTAAACAAGAAAAAGTATTCTTTTAAATAAAACGAACTGAAACAAAAATTTTCTATCGTTCCTGAGATAATGTACTTTAAATATTTTCACGAAAATCCCAAGTGAGAAATCATGACAGGACCGCCTTCTTTGGCGACCTGTATCTCGGCACAGGAATTTTTTTGAGGAAAAAAACGAATTTCTTTAATTTTTTTATGAATTTTAACTAATGTTAAATTCAAAAAAATCCGAGACCATCAAGTTACGCCCCTTGTTGAATTGACATGGATTCTACCTTATGATAAATGTTTTACAAGTTCGGTGATAGAGAAAGAGGGCCCCAAACTTTAAATATCAGTTCAAATCTGGAGATTGAAGGGGTATTTTCTAAACTAAGGACAATTTCTGAGCCAATAGACGCAAACGTTGAAAATCGTGTGCTTCTTATCGTTATCTTTATGCAAAACAAAGTTGTTTCCGATAACCAAATTTTTGGATAAGAGTTTAAAATTGGTTTTTAAAATATTTAAATGAACAGCGTCATTCATTATTTCATCAAAAAATTCCAAAGTACCAAGTCCTGATGCTGATATGCGCCCTCACACACAAGAACACCTTCACCGTCCTAATTAATTTGTCCAACTAAGTTCGTAAGATTAAGTTCCTAATTTTTTTCCTCTATTTACAATTATACAACAATTTAACCAAAAATGTTAAATTCATTTTTATCTGTAAGTAAGACATAATTCCAAAACGTTTTGAACTTATTTATCATTGATTTTGCGATGAAAAGGGTACGCTTTCTGTTTTTCGCACGACCAAGAAAATTTCTGCGGGAAGAGGTTCCATTTAATCCAGCTAATCAGAGAACTTGGCGAATAATAGTGGTGAAAATTAAATGTAAAGTATTTTCATTTAACTCTGCAGGAACTTTTACAGCACTCAAATGTGTATTTTTCATAAACTTTTTAGCTGTATATCTCCGATCACGCTTTGTCAACTTTGCCGGTTGACCTTTTCTTACCTTGTTTTCGGTCCGATTCTTTTCTTCAAAGCATTTTAACAAGCACTTTACTATAGAATGGAATAAATTAACTAATTTAGAGACATTTCAAAGCAATTTGCCGCTACTGTGAGGAAAAAATTCAAATTTCGAATGGTATTGGTGGTTTTTGCGAATACCAGTCATTTTAATGTAATAAGCACAGTATTAAGGAATAAATAAAAAAAATAAAGCCAAATGACTTTTAAGGGTCAACACAATGTAAAAATAATAAAAAAACGACATGTGATTTTTTTAATCGTGAATTTATTCGAAAATATTTGAGTGTACGATAATTTTTGTGGCGTATTATTTCACTGTCTCTTCGTATTTTGGAGTATTTCAAAAAAAAAAAGATCCGTCAATATTATGAAAAAACTACAGGGTTGTTTTTAGAATGACATAGGAATGATGTGAAAAAATATTGGACTTCATATTTGAATTCCATTTCGAGTGATTTTGGTTTTACTAAAACAATTTCAAAGTGTACGAACACTTTTGGGAGCCACTGTATTTGAATATATTACATAATAACATCTATAGTAATCTCTACCGAATGTTTCTAACTTGGTGAGAGAATTCATTTTGCATTGCATCAATACAATATTTTACACAATATTTCAGAATTGTCAAAGCAAAACCAATAATAAGACAGATTATAAAAAGATTTTTTTTTATTTCGCATAAAGTACAAAACATTGAAACGTGAATTCAAGCTACTGGGAATAACTCTTCAAAATCTTTTGACCTGAATATTGCAATCCGAAAATCAGATATTCAACGATTAATACGAAATAATTATGATACTAAGAAAATATTTTCAAAATAGATAGCACTAAAAATAAGACAACAGAAATAAAACTAACAGTGTTCGAATCTAAAAGCATCGATAAAAATAACACATCTCTCCCTTCGTCCCCCCCCCAAAAAAAATGAATAAATGAAATGAAATAATTAATCATCATTGGTTTTAATCATCGATGGTTCATCACATTTCTCAACATATACATGCAAAATAACCTTTGACAAAGTTTACGCGATGGGTTCAATTCAAAAGTAGCCTTTTTAATTTAAAAGTTAGTTTTTTACTTTAAATGTGAATCTGAACTGTTAAATAGTCAAATTGAGTTAAATCTATTCTTTTAACTTCACCATGATGTGGCGATAAAATAGCAAAATATACCGCCGCCCCCCCTCCCCGTCCCCCTCTTATTTCACCACTACTTTCTCCTCAAGTTGACATTCAGTATCTACTTTCTGGACAAAGAAGCAAATACTCTAGTTATACATTAATCCTGTGAAATTAAAAATTACAGCCTTCGACTGTCTCCCCCCCCCCTCCGTAAACTCGCTTCTTTTGCATTAAAAAAGGCGTTTCTTGTAACGCTGAAACACGTGTGTGCAGTAATCTACATTGCGCAATAACACGTTGTTATTTTCAATTTTTCTTTTCTGCTCGAAGATATTTATATATTTCTTCTTAGCTCTGTCATTCAAACTCAGAATCGCAGGGCATTTTTTTACTTAGCTAAAATATGGCAGCCCCCCCCCCCCTCCAATATAAAATAATGAAATTTTTGCAATTTGTGTAATCATGTGGCAGGCTGTACATTTTTTCCACCCAGAGTAGCAAATTTTAGTTCAAAAGTCTTCCAACAGATTGTGCTGCAGATAGTAAGCACGTATCGAAGAAAGATAGCAGATTGCATCATAATTTTCAAAAAATGTTTTTAATGAACAAAAAAATAACAATATTTTCAAAATGTTTGACTTAGGCTGCAATCACATGTCGCAATCGGGGAAAAATCGCTGAATTTCATTTATTTTTGACTGCATGTTTACTATCTGAGCTATGCGCTATCTAATGAAAATTTTAGAACTAAAATTTTTAACTCGGGGGAAAAAACTTTGACGCCCACCATAGAAATTTACTGCAAGAATTTGTTTTTTATCATAAACCGTTTCCCTGTTATGAATTTTTGAAAACAGTTAGTATATTCCAGGACACCCTGTAAACCCGTAATGGATATTATTTCTTCCAAAATACAGTTTCGCCGAAACTCTTCTAATGTTATTGAGTCAGGGGTGATTGTGAGTTCATCAAAAAATACCTGAAAGTTTCAAAGCGAGAACGGGGGGGGGGGGTAATCTTTGTCCCCTATTACTAAAGTGCACCTGTCAAAACATTGTGTGTACATTTGATTAAATTTTTAATGAGTTACAAAGCTACTTTTGAGCTGGTGTTATACAAATTATCTTGACATTTGTCTATCTTAAAGCTCTTGCAGGTATATTTTATGAGTATTATATAATTTTAAAAATTGCGGAGGTAGGGAGATAAAAGCATAACAAAAAAAAAAAAACATAATTCCGGTATTTTCGGAGATAAAAATACCGGAAATACGTCCGAAAATACCGGAAATTCGGTAAAATACCGGAACACAATCACCCTGTATTGAGCACTGGGCTTCAGAGAACTAGTTCCTTCTTCGTGTGAATCAAGTAATACACAGTCCGCCTTCACTCCAGTCTGATTAAAGAGAATATCGTTCGTTTGACGTTTGCATGGCACCAGAACCATACTAATTTGCCGTACTTACACCATTGGATCCTGAATGAGAAAAATCATTAATATCCAGTACAAGATTTTCCTTCACTGTGGTTCTGGCTCATGCAGCGGATGTAGTGAGATTCCTTTCGGCGAAAATGTTTCATAAAAATCTTAATCTTTCAGCTTCGTGTCACGTGATGTAAAGTAAATGAATTTTCCTAGCAGCGTGATGTAAGCTGTTCAGAAGTAGATAACATTTTGGTTAACTCCCTATTTTTGCCATTTGCTTTTCCCTATTTAAATTGAAATGAGCTCAATTACAGAATGAAATTTCGTGTGTAAGCCAGATTTTCTTTCATTTTTTTCCAATTTGTTTAAGTTATTGAATTTTTAATTAATTTCGCGTGAAAGTGATTATAAATATAGCTACTTTATCAGTGAAATTAAATAAGTTAAGCTTTTGCGATGAATGAAAAAGGTTGGTTTACTGAGAAATTTTCAGCTCTAAAAGCTTTTGAATTAAAAACCTTTTAACTGTTTTTCTTTCCTTAACGTTTTGAAGTTAGTAATTATGTCTTATCAGTAATCAAGAAACGTAGAATAAAATCCAGTAAAAATATTAAAAACTGAAAAATAAGCTAGTGATTTGAAGGGAGAATGTATGTTTTCTCAAAAATACTATGCTTAAAAATCAAAACCTCTTTAGGGAATCATATATCTGTTTAAGTTTTTAAATTGGAAATATATTCATTGGTGGAAATTTTTCTGCAATATTTTTCATTAAGATTATTTTGATTTTTTGTCGCACTACGGAAGCAAGAGATGGTCAAAGGCAGAAATGCAAACCACTGGAACGCATAGGACTTCATTTAATTGTACAATATTAATTTCAACGAGGCATTTCTACTGACTGCCATCCAAAATAAATATGAAAAATTCAAGAATCCTAGATGAGAAATTTTTCGATCTTTTGTACAGCTTACGATAATTTAACTACCTTTTCATCATTAGAGCGATTCTCGAAAAGTGTCCCGTGCGTAACTCTAAGATTTTTATTTTTTCCAGCTAACCAAAGCCTTCAAAAAATAATGCTGTTGGGGAATAATATATGCTGCAATATACTATCAAAGCATAACAGTTAATCCCATATTTAATAAATTGTTACTTGAATAAAATATAAAAAACTCAGCATTACGCACGGGACATTTTTTCGAGAATCGCCCTCAGAAGAATCTAGAGACAAAAACAAACTGGATGAAAAGATAGATGATAGCTTTATTTATTTATTGGTTTCTTCACCATTTTAGGACGGGTTTTTTTTGGGCATTTTTTTACAAGAATATAATTCATTAGTACACCATTTAATTAATAATTGAATTTAAAAAATAATCTTGCCTACGTAACAGACATTGAAAGAGATTTTCATATTAATTAAATTTAAAAAATGTCGATACCGCTAAAATAGTAAAATGTGCTTTTATTCCAGCAAATAAATGGAACGTTTTCTTTCGCTGCTATGCTCATTAAATAAATTTTAAATGTGCTTTTATTCCAGCAAATAAATGGAACGTTTTCTTTCGCTGCTATGCTCATTAAATAAATTTTAAATGTGCTTTTATTCCAGCAAATAAATGGAACGTTTTCTTTCGCTGCTATGCTCATTAAATAAATTTTGTGCTACAGGATATGCAAATAGTTCAAATGATTTTTATCTAAAAGGTCCAAGCAATCAACTAAACTGAAGGAAAAAAAAACTCCTGATACTTCAATTTTAAAATTCCCTCTTAAAATTTTGGTCATGGTGGGAAATCTGTCCTTACTATTTTTCTTATTGTGAACCCTGTAAATTTATAAACTTGAATCATCCAATTCTCCATCTTCGCTTCTCCTTTTTACTGTAAATTTGCGTCATTTACAGGATAGCTTCAAACTTATTTAGTATTTTTTTAAACCTTTTTCACTTACTGTTTCAACTCACCAGAATCATCGCCATAGCGTTTAAAGTTTTTCATTTGAACGCGCAGACGTATTTTTTGTGTCTGGATCTGCAGCACATTGAACAATCTTTTAATTTTCGATTTTCAGATCTAATAGTAGTCTAACGTAGCCCACAAGAGTTAATATAGACACTAGAGTGTGTGCTCCTTTATCCAAAAGGTAGAAACTGGCTCTCTAGATGAAGAGAAAGTAGTGGCCAAATAAGAGTGGGGCTTTCGTGCTTGGCGTTTTTTTTCACTATATCATGATGGTGAGAAAGACGCCAAGCACTCCAAGTTAAATTACGTTATTAGTTAAGTTAGTGCATTCGGCTAAAATTGGACCGTTCCGCTCGCAAAACAGTAGTGGTCAAGAGCAAAACTGCCTTCATGTGTACAGCCAAAACATAGCTCTAGCAGGTACTAGATTTATGTTTTGGCTGTAAGGTTTGTTACGGTATATGTTAGTCTAAAACAGTATGTGAGATTATGAAACATAATCTTTTATCATGTCGCCAGATTTTTTTTTTTTTTTTTTTTTTGCTTACATTTCCTAAATTATCTTTTTTTTTCTTTTTTCAACTTAAAGCTTAGACCTTAACTTATCATAAACTTAGCAATTATACTTCAGCTTACGGACTTTTTTTGAAAGTTTTTGAAACGGATAAAAATTCTTATAACTTTGAGAAAAGTACTGGGTTTGAAAAACAATTTTCAGTTATAAAATGTATTTCTGAAATATAATCAATTATCTTCGAAAGCAAACGACTACTAATGTTCTCTAATTCTATGCTCTGGCAAAATAAATGCAGATGCTGTTTGTCATTTTCGACGAAAGATGAGTATTGCTTTCTTTCCGACAGCGTTAAAAATGATGTTTTGATACGCCCTGACAGATTTGCGTGCCAGCGCGCAATCTACGTGGATGAATCATTAATGTTGCTCGGTTACAATGATGAGCTCTACAGAGAATGAATCTTATAGTCGATTATACATCAGGTGTATGTGTGCGTATACGTGAACAAATGATCTTTGGATTATATTGGAATAACTTAGATTTGAAAGCAAATTAATTAAACCGAATTTTGATTATTAAAAACAAAATTTTAATTTTTTGTTGGCAGTTATTATAACTCGATTGAAGTTGTAAATAAGTCATCGCAGAAGAAATATTGAAGACTTCAGTGCAAGAGGAGGACAGCTCCACATTTCAAATCCTTTCAGAAATCACAAAAAGTTTTTGAAAATTCAATTTTCAAGATTTTTTTTTTAATATTTAATATTGTGATAGAATTTTTCTTTATGAAACTAATTTCAATGATAATTTAATAAAATATAATGTTACCGTATGTAATTGATTGATGAATATTGGAACTGTCCCGTTATTGCTCCAAATACATATAATAATATAAATACATTTTATTTATTGGATAATAGTTCAAATAATATTCGAGTGAGTCTAAGAAGGAAAATAATTGTAGTCTTTGTGATAAAAAAAAACACTTTAATTTTAAAGTAATACAACAAAATGGGATCTTTTATTTTCTTCCTCCGGAAACATAACGCGTTAAAGTTGGTTTTTTAAATATATTTTATGGAATATGAGTTGGAGGTGTCTCGCTCTTGTTAAAGTAAAAGATAATGTTATATATATATATATATATATATATATATATATATATATATATATATATATATATATATATATATATATATATATATATATATATATATATATATATATATTTCAAAGTAAAACAAAAAATCAAGAACAACCCTTTTCTTGAACCAAAATCTTTAATTTAGAATTAAAACTGAGCTTAGAATTTTAAAACGAATATTATACTTTTTTGTTTAAACATTTCATATTCCATAGAATTTGCTTTTCTCCTTACCCGAAAATATTAATTGCATTGAAAAAACTATTTTCTTTTCTATTAGTAACAAAATGTGAAGGATAAAGTGGCATTTAAATCTTAATGTCTGCTGCATATGTATCTCACTCTTATTAAGAAAAAAACTAATCATTCTTGAAAATTTCTTATCGTTAGAGTTTTGGTCTAAAGTGCCTATGCTTACTAGAATTCCTCTGCAGCCTCATGTAAAACCTCTCCCCGCAACGTTATAATCTGTTAAACGCACGAAACGCCCCATCTTCAACAAGAATATTTAGCTCCTTTTCAACGGCTACATTATCTCCGGTAGCGGGTGGTGAAAATTTGGCGCCCATTAAATATTTAAAACGATGCAGGTGCTCCTAAGTGGGACGAAACGGCGCCTAATCAGTAGCTTTAATGGCTCCCCAAGAAATTCCATTTGAGCCATTACCAAACTTGTGCTCCGAGGTGAAGGTTCTCAAGCTCGCATTGTGGAGACTTGTTCCGATATTTCATTCCAGCCCATTTGTCCGTTGCCTAAATATTCGCCTGCATTTAGTAAAATGTATTCTAATATTCTGAAATTCTGAGCGTGAATATAATAGACAGAGTTGCTTGTACTTCAAGACTCCTTTCGGAAATAGTTATTTCCGAAAATTTGAGATTAATTAAAATAATTAAATGAAACAGCTGTGTTTAATTTGAAAGTGCATGTGAATTTCTAGTTTGTTTTTCAGTTATCAAAAATGTTGCATTATTATTGAATTGGTGCTTTTTTTTTTTTTTAACCCATCAGTGCTGCCATTTTTGTCAAAGGACACTTCCAAGTCCGCAGTGATGAACATGCACCTTGAACATGTGTACATTGTCATTCCTGTTTTTGCTTTTTGAATTAACAAAACAGTATTTACTTTCAAAACACTATTTTATAAATTATAAATGAAATGTTTATCTTTGTGAGATAAGGTGCAAGCAAAAATAATAAAGATAAAGTTTCACAAATGCGAATTAGAATTGCAAACACGTACTACAGGCTTTTGTTTAATCTCTTTTCATCCTTATGCTGACTTTTTTTACTTTATAAAAGGGGTTCCTTGTAATTACGAAACACGTATATGCAGTTCGAATTTTTTTTTTTTTTTTTTTTTTTTAGTTTAACGTTGCCATGCATGTATCATTATGTTTTTTTTTTCTTCTAACTTTATTGTGACATGAGGTTTTTTTTACCAATGAAGGTTTTATAAAACCTTTACCAGTATAAATTTTACATAAAAAGCGTTTTTATTTGTGTAAAGTAAACTGATAGTTGTTTGAGGTAAAGTTAAGTCTTAGCAATTTAGTCTTTTGTCAGACTCATTTTTCATATTTCCATCACAGATTTGCTCCATTCGAACCCTCCACAAACAGGAACTGGGGGCAAAATCTTTCAATATTTGAGAATGCTTTACAGTTAATATCATTGTATTTAATTCTAAAATAGTAAAATCGTTCATTAAATTGTAGAAATTATTAAGTTTCGTACGGTTAAATCAGAACTGTGGCATAAAATTATTTTTTTACATAAATTTTTAGCATAATCCTTATAGGATTAATACCACATCAAAATGGAAGAGAAAACAATTTACAATTTGTCACAATTTTCCAACTGAATGTGATGCTTGAAAACAGTATACTATAAAATCAGTGTATTGAACTAAAAGGAGTAGATAGACATTGTCTGCTGAATGCGAAAAATGCACTACTTCCCCAGAAATTCCGGTGTAAATATTTCAACTGTTCACATTGATGTATTTTTTTCATTTTGTTTTAATGTGCTATTTGGAATAATGTTTTGATTTTTCTCTTTCAGGTGAGCACTACCAAATTTAGCTTGATTTCAACTATTCCGTGCTTCAGTTGCGACCAAGTATGTTGATTATATCGTTTTTATGTTGTGGTGTGAAACTTGTTCAATCTAACTGACATGCTCTCAATACACAGTAAAATTGCGCGTTGAAGGACATAAATATACGAAAAAAAAATCAGCTTCGCAGGCGCCCGCCGTATGCCATGGGTTGAGTATTACTGCATTAAGACATATTCAGTAACTATTACATCCTTATATATATATAATAGCGAAATCACTGATCGAGTAACGCTGACGTCATCAACAATGAAACTAGTGCCATAACATGATAATTTGATAATATTTTTTGGTAATGTTTGACATGCAGGGAAATGCTTTATTTTGAAAAGTCTGAACTGGATCCTGTTTTACTAATGAGACTGTCATTTTAGGAGAATGAAGAAATGTAAAAGTGGTCAACAATGAAAGCTATCTACTGGAGTTTAGGGTTAATCCACTGTAGTTAGGGTAAAATTTCAACCATCAAAATATCACCAAACAGGCTATTGCTTCGTTCAAATGTAGAAAGCAAATTTCACTCCCGTCATACCTTGACGGGTGATTTTCTAGCATAAAGAATAATCTAGAAAGCAAAGGAGTTTCATTTGCGAACGTTTAAGAAAAATATATTACTCTTGTGATATAAAATAATCTATAAGATAGCTTATATTGAAAAAATGATACCTTTTTCTTTAGAAGTAACAGTTGGTGTGAGAGAAAGTAAGTTACAAGAAAAAAAGTCATCTTTCGAGTTCATCCATCTTGGTTATTAATAGATCAATATGGTAAAAAGAAATTATGGAGATCTTCTCGGTTAGGTACTTAGCCCCTTATTAATCTACTTAAATGAAGAGAAACATCATCATTCAGGTTTTAATATCTAGACCACCTTATGAACTTTTTCTCACTTTCTTGATCATCATGCATAATGTAAAAACTTATCTTCATAATTAGGTTGAAAAAAAATCTATGATAGATTTCTATGATTAAACGATGGCACACAAAAAGGATAGAATTCTATCCTCCTTGATGGCGCATGGACTTTTGTGGGGATTTCTTATTGCGTGGATTTGTGCTTAACTATGAACCAAGCTTAATTTCTGTGGCAGTCTTATAAATAGTCTTCGGAACTTATTTCCCTGCATAAATAGCCTCAGTTTTGTCCAATATGTAAAAAAACACATGGAATTGAAAAGAAGTAAGGAAAATGAGCCCCACATGCAATTAATTTCTGACTATGAAGCCAGTATTTATTAATTAATTATTTAAGTGTTGTACATAATCTACAATTTCAGTAAACATGCAAATATTGCTAAAACGTGATAATTCCCTTTAAAACGGTAGCATACACTGAGAAGAATTAAGTTTTCAAAAATAGAGTACATTCATGCTTTCAAATTTTCTTGAAATCTTGCGTTTCAAATATTAGTATCCATGTTTTCAAATAGTATACTGAATTATATCATACTCAAAAATGAGTACATAACTCGGTTAGTACTAAATTTTAAAATTATTACATACTCAAAAATGAGCACATATTGTTTCATTCCTAAGTAAGTGCAAGGTTTCAAAAATGAATATTTTACTGCCTCATATTTGAAAACCACATTGTCGGAGCCATATCGACTAGGCAATATTCTCAAATTTAAGTCCTTTTTTTTTTTTAATTGTTGTTTTTAGAGTGCAAGTGATAATTTAAAAAAAAGATCTACAATTGATCTCAACGAACTTCTAGTGGTCAGCAAATTAATTATTAATTTTGGGAATAAAATATTTTAAACTTCTCGTCCTTAATGGGCAACTAATATTAACAAAGTTTTGTCTCTTTACAGGAGTATAAAATTCGGTCCGTTTTCATAAGTACGAAACAGGACTTAAGCATGAAAACTTCCTGGAGATGTCGAGTTTGTGGCACTAGCGTAATTAACAGAAGCCAGCCGATTCGTGATTCCATTTCTGCATTAGTATTAAAAGTATTCGATAAGTTTTGGAACGCGAGGCGAGAAAATGGAAGAACTGATCGTTTCCTTCATTTGCTTAATGATGGCTGATAATGGGCTGTAAGGTTATGTGCGTCTACCTGGTTTCAGGAATAAGTGCGGCGAGGCAGCGTCTTTGTAGTTCTCTGGATTCTAATTGGAGTTTTAATTTTATTTTCTTGTCACGAGAAAGCCGCTAGTGTACCAACGATCAAATTGGTTTTGTTCCGGTTCGTTAGGATGGGTTCGGAAGTATTCGTTTATTACAGATGATTAAGGCTTCAAAGGGAAACTGTGTAACTACTAGGAATAAATCGAATCTATTTAATAGAAAAGTGAAAGTTTCTGCCCAGCATTAAATAGCATTTGCATTTTTTGCTTATTTCTTGCGTTTTTCATTTTTTGATTTTAAGCAGTTATTGCAACACTATACTTATAGTAAAAATTGCAATATAAAGAAGCAACGCTAAGCTTTGAGCCCGTTTAAGTTGATCAAAGAACCGACTCGTGCAAGCACTTTAGAACGGTAAAAAAAAAAAACTCCCTCAATCTTTTATATTAGTTGCAGACATCTCAACCCTTCGCTGTTTTGGAAAAGCTTTCCGCATTTTTAGTCTACCTTCCGTTTTTTCGCACGTAAGATAAAATCCTCCCGAATTAATAAAATCGGCCCATTTTGGAACCAATGTATTACTTAAATCTAGCAGTTTCAAAATCCAAGAGGGTTCTATTCCCTTCTACTATCAAAGGCTACTAGAAGTACATGGGTTTAAATCCCAAAAGAATAAGGCACACCCCTCCCTCAAAAACCATAAAGAACCCCTCCAAAAAAAGAGAAAAATACACCCCACCCCCTCTAAAGTTTTAATTGCGCAGTCTGTGCCATGATATCCCCCCCCCCCCCACCTGAGTTTCACACTCCTTGTGGGCAAAAGTGGGCAATAAATTGCTGATTCTCCATTTTGCCCTTTCTTCTATCTCAAATCGTTAATTTGTCAAATTATAGAAACTTTGATTTTCAAATGATGTACCTAAAAAGCGTACATTGAAATAAAGCAGAAACTACATTTAATCGTGCAAAGAAATATCTATTTCTACGACTCATAATCTTTAATTTTATCCGAAAAAATATTCAAAACGTTCCATTTCTGTAACAGTCTGAAAACCGCTCATCGCGTGACCATATGCCGTGATAAGATTTCTTAAAGAACCCTAATGTTTCCATAACATGACCTCGCATAATTTAAGAATTATTTTTGATCTGTAAACTTTGTTTAGAGCCATTCCGTTGGCTTTATCTGCCTTCAGAAGAGCCAAATTGTTGGAGTTATTAAGATTTCCTTTTAAGAAATGGCTGAATGTTCCATAATTTATTTCTCCGTTAAGCTGATCTACTAATGGTGTCACTTATGGTTTCTTTCATTATCTTAATACGATCATCTTGGTAAAGAGGTTGTGTAATTTCAGTTTTTTTATGATAATAGATGTAGTAAACTGCCGCGATAATTTTCTCTATTTTAATTTAAGCTGCAAAGAAGTTTACTGTAATGTTCATGCTTATTTAACATATTGGTGGTCTAGGGAATTTATGCATCAAATTGGTGTTACCAAGTGTTTAAAATTTTATTTAATTACTAGTGGTACCCGCACGGCTTTGCCCGTAATAGAAAATTAAAAGGTATTTTGGTTCGCCTGCATATTTACAAATAATGCATGGTGAATTTTCTCGCCAATTGGCTTGTGCCCATGTTACGGTTCCACGTCATGATAATTTTGTATCTCACCAATTGGCTTGTGCCCATGTTACGGTTACACGTTATGATAATTTCGTAATTTACTCGTCCATCTTATGAAAATTTTGTTCTTAAAATTCGAATAGAAAAAGAACCACATCAAATTTTCGAAAAATCGCTTCAAGGCGCACACCCCCACGCTACAAATTAATTCTGTGCCAAATTTCATGAAAATCGGCCGAACGGTCTAGGCGCTATGCGTGTCACAGAGATCCTGAAAGACAGAGATCCGGACAGAGAGGCTTTCAGCTTTATTATTAGTAAGGATTTGTTTCTAATATTACGTGAGAGGTTTATTTAATATTTTGTGGTGACATTGATTAGGAGCATACAGCATAATAAAGCTGAATTTCTAATTACACAGAGCCTGATTGGAAGATTAATACAAATTTTACTTTTTATATATTTTTTCTATTCTTGAAAACAAAACACCTTTTTTTTTCCATTGCGATATTTTCTTCCTATAGTTAAGTAACATATAGCTTTATTCATCTCATAAAAATGAAATATTCTCCAAGTAAGTAATAAAACAGTTTGAGATGTGTCGTAAAAAAGCAGCGTGAAGGTGGCGAGTGGAATTTAGTTGAGTTCTCAGCCAAGATGAACTTGCTTCTTTTAGGGATAATGGAAGACTGACGCAGATTTCGGAGGAGCCTATGGGCGGCATTCAGGTACATTCAGGTCTCATGCAACATGACTTGAGAAGACATTTTGAAAATTAAACGAATGTTTTGCACAAAACTATTGACCGAAGAGAAAATAATTACAGTAGAGCCTCGATTAACCGAGCTTCGATTAACCGAGCTTCGATTAACCGAGGCTTCTGTTAACCGAGTCATTAATAAAATCGATTTAAAAAAATAATAATGTAAATTCAATAAAACGAGGAATTTTTAACTGGAAAATAAATATATTTTCTGAAAAATTATGTTTATTTACATGCATGTTTCAATATTTTAACTTGACATAGTAAAAAAATCAATTGACTTTTAAATATTTGCTGCAAATTATTTTCTATTTTATATTTTTAATTGTAGAAACACACACAAACACACACATGACTTTTTATTCGTTTATTTTCATCTTTTAAAAACATTATATTTTATTTTTAAATGACACATTTAAAAGAATAGTTCTCCTTACAAGTTTTCATACCAAGTTTCTATTAACCGAGATTTCCGACATCCGAGGCATAGCGGTCCCAAATAGTTCGGATAATCGAGGTTCTACTGTATATCTACTTCAATTTGAACAATAACTACTTATGTACACACTTCACTTTTCGTTTTTCGTTACATGCAATGAACGAATTGCATAGTTTGATCTAAAGTTCCAGTGTTTGATTTAAATTGCACTTTCCAATGACGTTTCCGTCCTAGCCATTCGTACCTGTTATTTTGAGAGATTACCTATGATTCTAAATGTACGGCTTTGAATATTTACAAATGAATAAGAATATTTACAGATCTTTTTCCCCTTTAAAAAAAATGAATACGTGACCGATTGACAGAAAATGATCCAAAATGTGTATTCAACCTACCAATATTTTCATGTTGAACTGCCTTTTGTTTGGTACATATTTGAAAATCATTGAAAAATAACTGTTCCAATAATCCTAACGCGCATGACATAATTCAAGGAAGATAATGTATCAAAAGGCAAAATTATAAAGATTTATAAAAAGTCATTTCTGATGCAGTCACGAAAAAACAAGTTTTTTATTTTTTAATAACAGAATAAAATTATAAACAATAATATCATTATTTATTTTCAATACAATGGTTTTTTTTTAATTAATAGAAAGAAATTTCAAAATAGGGAAAAGATCACTTCGAAGCAAATCTCGACTAAATACATTTCTAGATGTTTAATTCGATAAGCAAAGTAAAACTTTAACTGACGCAAAGAAGTTTTGCCTTGCTGCTGCCTATAAAGCAACCTAAGTAAATCAATGGTATTAGAATGAGGTTGTTTCCTTCAATCAAAAGTGCTACTTTTAGTCACTGAAATTGATAGAATAAGCAAAATAATAATAATAATAATAATAATAACAGGGAACCGGTAAAAACTTTTGTTTTCCCAACAGTTATTTTTTATCGAATTTTTTTTTTAAATGTTCGATTTTTAGAAATAAGGCGTGGTCTTTATGACGTCATAAGTGATGTATTTTGGCGCGCTACGCCATTGCGGGCTAAATGCTTACGCTTTGCTATCAACCGCGTTGCCAGTTATGATAATTTGCGTTGTGCGCTAATGGCATCAGTGAATTGCATTTCATCACTGGTGATGTCATGCGCAGAAGCGTAAAAAATTAATTTCAATCTGCGCACCGATTAAAATGAATGTTAAAAAATATTAAACTTTGTCAAATTACTTCAAAAATTGTATGTGTTTAAGCATGCTCTTTCAGAAAAAATTACTTTTAAAATTTCGGAAGCAACCCCATTGAAATTTAGTTCCGAAACCAAAAAGAAAAGTAACCAGATTACATGGAAAATGCAGAAATGTTTCTTTTTATCGCCGTTATTTCATTTCAAATAAAAAGAAAATTTATTGAAACGAAATAAATAATAAACATTACTGATATTAAATAAATAATTTTTAAAAAACCTAAAAGGTAGTAAGTATACTTTAAGAAAACATTTTTTGAAGCCGAACAAGTAATGTAGAAATTCTACTAATGCACCTCCACCAAGTCGTAAAACCTCCTTCGAGAACTACTGATTATAATTTATCGGCTCACCGTTTCAATGTAAAAAAGAAATCAATTATTTTTGCCCTAAAAAAATAAGTTAAAAATAATAAGTGCTAGCCAACTATTTTTTGCAATATTTCATGATTTTAACGATAATTATCGCAATGATGTTTTTTCCTCAAAGTTATTTTTCTTGTTATGCAAAAGCTGCTTAAAAATATCATTCACTGCAAATTGTTTTCTGTGTACCGTTTCCTTCGGCAACGTGATTTTGCATAATTTAGATATTCCTTTTAATGCGAAAAGTTTATTTTGAGCGTGCTTTATGGTCTTCTTTTGAATAATTTAAAGTAACAGAATAAAGATTTACTGGGATTTTCATTTAAAAATTACTCCTCGAATAAATTTTCAACCATTTTCTTCTCCCGTAAGCAGATCCACTAATGAAGGCACTTATGCGATTTCTCTCATTTCCCTAATGATAGTTCATCATCAAACGAAGCAAGATTCTTCGAATTTTTTTTTCTTCAAAATTAATATTGAAAACTGGCATTATATGTCTGCTGGAATTCTAATTTTAAAACCAAGTCACAAAAGCGTGTGAGAACGCTTGGGAATCATTTATTTGAACTTGTTTAAAATGAATTTTTCGGAGTCTCGTTCAATATTTCTATTTTAGCCAAAGATGTTTTTGGAAAAAGCAATAATTGCTACCAGGAATGTTCCGTACAGTTTGTTTAGAAGCTAAGCAATGTAGTTGTGCTATTGCTAGCTGTATTTTGTATGTTCATTATTTCTATTTAAGCTAACGTTTATGTTGAAAATTATTAAAGTCTTAGATTAAAAATATCTCAAATTTGTTATACATAAGTTTTAAATGAAAGACACATTTATTTCACTTTTAAAGTTATCTTTCTGATATGTGTTAATTCTATGATCCTGTTTAAGATTTGAATACTTTCGTTGTAAATAATCGCTTTATCAAACTGGTGAGGAAAAATTTAACAAAAAATTCTTTAATCTACAAAAATACGCAAAAATTAATGAGGGATTCGCAAAAACATTTGCTGTTACAGGGAACGCCTTTTTCAATGCAAAAAATAATGAGCTTATGGATGAAAAGACATCAGACAAAAGACATCCGGCTTTTGTCAGATGTCTTTTCATCCATAAGCTCATTATTTTTTTGCATTGAAAAAGGCGTTCCCTGTAACGCCGAAACACGTGTCTGCTGTAATTTGCAAATTTGTGCTACTTCTACGTTGTTTTGTCTTACTTCACCGAACCGTTTATTTGAAGTCTCTTCCATTAAATCATAGTTATCATAAGCATGATGTACGGAAGAATCTTTTCAATTAAAACTCAGCTACTCGTTCTGAAGTTCCGAAAATCACCAAATCCTTCATCTTCAGCCACAAAGTAAGGCTTGCGTGCGAAGATTCTGAGGAACAGCCCTTGTCCCACACCGTTATTGCGTATGATGTTCGACGCGCCATTAAATTAGACCACCATTAAGCTTAATTGAAGAATTAGTGGTTACTTGAACTGACTGCCGCAAGCAGCTGCTTTTGAAGCTCTGATGACCTAATCTAAAAGCAGGGTTCCTGATATTTCTGCACCATTAACTTGGACAGCGTACGGATAAGTGGATACATTACCGATGCATGGAAACGTTTTGCTGTGGATACATTTTTTGCCCTCTCTCTCCTCTACTCCCACGCTCGTGCTTTTGTGCTCATTAAACGACTGCAGTCGTCGATTTAGTTTAAAAGTGGCAGAGACTGAAAACGATAACGGCTTTTACCTGTAAGGTTGGAAGCTAGCTTTTTCTTTAAATATAAAATCAAAATATGAATTCTATTTTTAAGTCTGTTATCGCTTTGAAAGAAGGGCATAAATTACTATATAGAAATTTATTTTTCCGAACTTTCAAAAATTACGAATACTCGCGGTTTTACGAAATAGGCTCCAATTTATCTTTTGCTTTTTTCAATTTCGCAAACTCTCGATTTTAGAAACTAGTATTCTCTTTGATAGTTCTAGATAGTGAAAACTTAATTATTAATAATTTTTAATAAGTGGTAAACATACATGACAATATCTTTATCTTTTAAGAACATTTGTATTTAATATTGTACATATATGTTTTGATGAGAGTATCTTAGAACATTCCACATTATCAACTGTAGGTCATTTTTCATCAATACTGCGTGGAATTTTTAGTTTATTGTTTTACAAACGAGTTTTCGTTCACAAACGTTATCATAGTTTATGCCAATAGTGTCAATAAATTAATAACTCATTTTACTGGACATTTTACTTGGACAGAATATTCATTATCGAGTGTGCTCTTTCGATCGATTCTTGTATGGTGTTTATACTGTAATTATATTTTGTAGGTTATGAAAAGGTGAACAGAATCAACTCCTCACATTTCCTATTAAGTCGGGGGGTTCTCAATTTTTTTAAACTCACGTATCCCTTTTTTACTTCCTTTTACAAAAAAAAGGAAGCATTATATTCGCGAAAATTTCACTCAAAATTCGGCCTTAATTTCCATTTTGCTCATCCCTGAATGAATGTTGAAGTTTCTTTTTTTTTTTCGACTCGACCACACGTGGATAAGTGCCTAAGAACGTATAGACAAGCGAAATGTCCACTTTGACGATTCCCGAGCAACGAGTTTTCTCGTGACGTCTGTATATACAGTGGCTCCCAAAAGTGTTCGTACACTTTGAAATTTTTTAGTAAAACCAAAATAACTCGAAACTGAATTCGAATATGAAGTCCAATATTTTTTCACATCATTCCTATATCATTCTACATACAACCAATTGGTTTTTTCAAAATATTGACGGATCTTCTTCTTGAAATGGGTCAGAAAACGAAGATACAGAGAAATAACACGCCACAAAAGTCATCGTACACTCAAATATTTTCGAATAAATTCATGATTAAAATTATCATATGCCGTTTTATTAATATTTTTGCATTGTGTTGACCCTTTTAAGTCATTTGGCTTTAATTTTTTGTTTATTTATTCCTTAATATTGTGCTTATTAGTGTAAAATGGCTGGTATTCGTAAAAAACCGCAAACACCATTCAAAATTTAAATTTTTTTTCCCACAGTAGTGGTAAATTGGTTTGAAATGTCTCTAAATTAGTTAATTTATTTGTTTGCATAGTAAAGTGCTTGATAAAATGCTTCAAAGAAAGGAATCGGACCGAAAACAAGGTAAGAAAAGGTCAACCGGCAAAGTTGACAGAACGTGATCGGAGATTTAAAGTTAAAAAATTTAAGAAAAATACACATTTGAGTGCTGTAAACGTTTCTGCAGAGTTAAATGAAACATATTACATTTAATTTTCACCTAAAATTGTTCGCCAAGTTCTCTGATTAGCTGGATTAAATGGGACCTCTTCCCGCAGAAATTTTCTTGGTCGTGCGAAAAACAGAAAGCTTACGCTTTTCGTCGCAAAATCAATTATAAATAAGCTAAAAACGTTTTAGAATCACGTCTTACTTACAGATAAAAATTTATTCAACATTTTTGGTTAAATTGTTGTATAACTGTAAGTGGAAGAAAAAATTAGGCACTTAATCTTAAGAACTTATTTGGATCAGCTAATCAGGACGGTGGAGGTGTTCTAGTTTGAGGGTGCATATCAGCATCAGGACTTGGTAGTTTGTAATTTTTTGATGAAATAATGAATCATGCTGTTCCTTTAAATATTTAAAAAACCAATTTTGAACTCTTAGCCAAAAATTTGGTTATTGGACACAACTTTGTTTTTTATCAAGATAACGATAAGAAGCACACGGTTTTCAACATTTGCGTCTAGTGCCACGAAAATTGTCTTAAAGTTTAGAAAATACCCCCCAAATCTCCAGATTTTAACTTAATGTAACGTGTTTAGAGATATCTGGAGGCTAGATTACGAAAATAGGGCTTTAAAACGAAAATAGAGCTAGAAACAGTAAGACTCGGAGTGTGGTAGAACACTTACTCAGAAATTACGCAAAAAAAAGAAAGAAAAAGAATGAAATCTATTCCCAGACGTTTAAAAGGTGTTATGAATACTGTATGATATTCTACTAATTAATAACTTAATCAAAAGTTAGATTATTCAATAATATATAAACATTTTATAAAGTGTACGAAGACTTTTGTGAGATAAAATTTCTGGCACTTTTTGGTTTTTGATTTTTAAAAAACTAAGTTTTATTATTTTTTAAAAACTTTTCATGTAGTTTTGTTAAACATTGATCATAGATCTTATAATTAAATACCTATTCCGAAATATTAATTCTAACCAATTGATTGGGGCCTATTTCGTTGAAAGTCGTAGGTGTACGAAGACTTTTGGGATCCACTGTACGCATGTATGTATGTGCGTATGTATGTCGCATAACTCAAGAACGGTATGTCCTAGAAAGTTGAAATTTGGTACGTAGACTCCTAGTGGGGTCTCGTTGTGCACCTCCCCTTTTGGTTGCATTCGGGTGTTTCTAAGGGGTCTTTTGCCCCTTTTTGGGCGGAAATCATAGTTAATTTCGATGTAAACTCAAGTGGTGTTATCATTTGGCGGACACTTGGCGATATATCGTCAGTCTTTGGTCACCAAGTTTTGTCGCCAACTTGGCTACAAATTTGGCGGGTTTTTTTTATCTGGTTTCAATTTGGCGAGAGTATACTATTGAACTACATTAAAATTACCAATAATGGGAAAATGACATTAAATTGGAGTAAAAGGAAGTCATGTGAGGCACACATCAGCTCGTTCTGTATCATTAACTATGCGTACTCTCTACAGAAACAGTTCAGTTTTATGGAAAATTGCAATATTAGTTAAGGCTTAACGGCTAAACTAAAAATTTAATTAATAACAGGTAATTACGATTGAAAGCAAAAAAAAATATTTTAATGTACATTTACTATAAAGTTCTCATTAATCAGACATAAAATTTTAAAAGTTAAAAGAATAAATTCATGAGAACGCTAGTCTTATTGTTGTTTGCAAAGTTCATCTGTGTTTGGCTCCAGCTTGGTTAAATACAACCCCAAACCATCTTTAACATTAAGTTTATTTCTATACTCTCTGTTTAGGTAAGTTGAACTTGGAAACTCGTTTTCCCAGAAAATTAAATTTTCGTATGCCCCAGGTAATACTTCATAGCACTGTCTGGCTACTTCTTTGTCTTCTTTCCAAAACCAGTCTAGAAGTTAATGAACAACGTACGGCAAAACTTTTGTTTTAAGGTAGGATCACATGGTATTACTCTAGCGTTTATCATTATTAAATTGTGGCATTTACAGCATTTTTTTTTTTTTTTTTGCATACTTTTTAGTAATTTACCGCTCTTATCTTTGACAGATTTTCGCGCACCCCAAAGTGTACTCAACCGGAGATACGGACCCAGTAGAGAACCATTGTATTAAATTGCTTTAAGGCCATAAAACCAACAAAATACCGCAGCATGTTTTACCCTCACAGAGCCCTATTTTCAACAAGTGCATCATAAAAATTACTGCGTGCATTAATCCCTACCCCTTGCATCCTCCCTACCCCGTAAAGAAAGTGTCCTCCGTCTCATTTCGTGGACTTAATCATGCGAGCTCCCAGTTTATCCGGAGGCGTTAAGAAGCGCTTAAGCTGCACCAACATCAGAATCTACTCCGCGCCTCATTGACTGCACATCCCGTTCCTGGGGATGCGGAGGAGCACATCATCCCTTATGGAACGGGGGGACTTGAATTGTTGCTTTTTCTTCCACTCCTCTTAGATTACCTAATTGTCCGCCGTTGATTTTCTCTTCTTTCTTTTGTTTTGCTTCCTGGATGACGAGCATTGCACTAAGAGCATGTTGGAGTTCTTAATCAGTGTATTCAATCTCGGCTTAGGGTTTAATCTGTTCCTGGAAAATGTCTGAATTACTTATTTTGAAAGGGCAAAGTTCTTGATTCTTTTCTCATTGTATTTTTCTTTTTTGTTAACGACACCTAGGACAGTGATGTAAAAGGGAAGTTCCTTCAAGTGCATTACCTGTGGCGTCACTAGGGGAGGGGCCAATCCGCCCCGAATTTCACCCGTCCGGGGGGTGACACCTAAAGTGGAATTGCAAGTTTTTGAAAAAAAAAATGAAGCTAAAATGCATCTTTAAGACTATAAATTTGGAAATTTCCCAGGGACGTACCTCTCCCCTCCCCAATTTTTCCACTCCATGTTATGGAGTGAATAGTAGACTCAGGAGTAGGTTCATATTGTCAATACATAGACCTTGTAGTGACTTCCTCTTACTTAAACCTCCTTATACCAAAAAACTGAAATCCATTATCTTTCCATGTGTTTGCGATACGTTTGAAATATCTAAAGGGGCCATGAATTTCATGCACTCCCTTCCTTTTTCTACCTTCGACGGCCAGCACACATGCATCATAGGTCAATTATATAAAAAGCGTTCATAGTTTGTTTTTTTTCTTGTGTACATCATCCCACACAAACGAGTTGTTTCTGAAAAATGTATAAACTTTCTCATGTTTCTTCTTCATGTTTACATAGTATATTAAAATCCTTTGTGTGTGTGTGTGTTTTATAGGGTGGGGGGTGAAATCAAATTTTACCGCCCAGGGTATCACTCATGCTAGGTACGCCACTGGTATTACTATTAATTCCGATATCATTAAAATTTAAGGACGTTCCTCAAGAAATTTTGTGCTCTTGACGTTTGATCAGTGGCGGTTTTACCTTTCCGCAATTGCGAGGGGCCCCCACGACCATACGGACTCCGAAAGATATTCAAAATTGCACATGATGTTGACAAAGACGCCTCAAAAACTGCACTGTGATGGATCCCTACACCCGTAAATTCATCACCGTGCTTAATGTAGAAGTTGTGTTTTAAAAAAGTTCTTTTAATGATAGTAGTCGTAATCCGTAACCTAAATATTTTAACGATTTCCACGACATAAAAGCAATTTTATCTATTTTTCAACTTAAACTTTTCGATTTATATAAGAAATAATCTTTAGATGTCTTATAATATCGGTAACTTTTAAAATATTGTCGGGTATCTGAAAATGCGCTCTGAAATTTCAAAAGGATCTTCCGATACCCCTCGTAACTGTTTTTTTTTTTTTTTTTTTCAATGCATGAATTCCCTTTGAGTTTTATAGAGGGTTTAAAAAGTGCTGTAAACCTAGGGGGGGGGCTTTTTCAAATGAATAATTTTGTCATTATTTTTAATAATTACGAATTACACAATTCCAACTGCAATAAACTGTTTCGACAAACTATATAATTTTAATTGCTTTAATTAATTGTATATAATAATTAAAGCAGTGAATTCTGTGAAAGGTCATTAATTCTGTGAAATTTTAAATATTTTACTACTCTTTATCTTAATACTGATTAATTATTATTTTTTAACCTTTGAAGAAACTTATTGCTTAACTGTTAAAACAAAATCAGCAATAAAAGTATGTATATGTATTCGTCATGGAGTAAGATAATTGTAAAAATTCTTTAGTAGTGTTTGAGGTATTTAATGAGATTGCTTTCATACGAATAAATGCTGAACATTTTGGGTAGAGTCCGATTTTACAATCACGATTTTTGTGCAGGTGCCACTTCTGGAACACAAGAACTGCACGCACAAGTCACAGTAAAAACCCTAGCTGACAGAACATCTACTACCTTGTTTAAAACAAAACTTATCGGCTCCAATTACATTATCGCCTTTTTAATCTATAACTTTAATGGAAAACACCACAAAAACGCATTAAAAAAAAGGAACCGGGCATCAAGGACGGTCAAATAAAAACAATTAGCAATCGTAATTGCTCGAAAAAACCTTTCGAATTTTTAAAATTAATTTGAATTCTGAAATTTTGAATTCAAATTATGTTTTTTGCAATCACGAGTTGCGACAGGACCCTACTCGTTGGTTACTACCCCACTAGCTTGTTTCTTGAAAAGGTTCCTTCCGAGTGTATAGTTGTGTATGTGTAGGTTTGTGTGTGTGTATAGACTTGTGTGTATGTACGTTGGCATGTGTGTAAAGGCGTGTGTGTATGTGTGTGAAGGTGTTTGTGTGTATGTGTGTAAAGGCGCGTGTGTGTATGTGTGTGTGTGTATGAGCGTGCTTGTGTCTAAGACATGGACGCCACCGACCAGGAGCAGCGGCTTCCGGAAGGAGCCGGAAAAGTGCTCCTTTTCCGGCTGGGTGAAAAAGGAACCACGACATCAAGGACGGTCAAGTGAAAACAATTAGCAATCGTGATTGCTCAAAAAAAGAAAGAAAGAAACTATCAAAAGAAGAAAGATGTAGGCCCATATATTCCAGATATAAACTTTATTTCCTTTTTACAGTGTCCTGTTGGTGCATAAAATTAAAAGATCAAAAATAGAATGCATGCGGAATGATCTAAAAGACTTTGAAGTTACATTTGTGGAAAAAAATAAATTTTTGTTTATAAAAAGGATAAAGAAGATGCACATCATTTATGTAGAACTCCAGCATTTTTAGCTATTCGTTTCAATGAACGAAAGAATTTTGATTGCTTGATACTTAATCAATTGCATCCTCAGGTTTTCAATCTATTCAGCAAACTTCTTGGGTAACTAATTTAATCTTACAAAATCATAAATAGATTCTTTCTTTTCACTCCGAGCTCTAAGAGAAAATCTTCTTAAATAAATTTATTTTAATAAAATTTAATGTACTTTCAACACCAAAAGTAATTAATCCCTTTCAAAAGGCAGTTTAAATTCAAAAAAAGAAAGAAAAGAAATTCGTTCTTTGGAAATTAGTTCCAAGTAAGTCTTAATTACACAACAAATCTCTCCATTCATCACTAATTTACAAAATGGTTAGAATGTTCGGCATGCATCTCTTCCTTGAAACATAGAAAACTTCATCAGAGAATAAGAGAAGAATCGTGGCGTCGCTATGGTAGCGGATCTGCCTTTTTACCAATTGTCTAATCTCTTCTTTTGTTCCCTTTCCAATAAACGTGTTAATGTTGAGGGAGTATTTGTTTCCCTGGTGAGATTTAATCCCTCATATTTAAGAACAAACAAGGATTAAATCACTAAGACCTTTTCAACTTGTGGATATTATATATTCATTGCATTTGATATTTTTTAATGTTCTATCTCAGTTTACGTTAGCTACTTATCTTAAGATTAATAATCAAAATTCTCTTACAGTTTTATATTATTTTACAAATTAGCTACAGTTTTTCGATTGCTAGAACTCAGAACGGTAGGGGAGAGTGTTTTATCTTTGGACACTTTTCATATTTTAATTTTTAACGTCAATTATTTGAATCAAATTTAAAATCTAAAAGTCACATTAAAATGCCCCAACATACTTCTATGCAATATATTTTTTAAAATTCAGACAGTTTGAAAATAAAATGTTGCCAGCCATTTAAAGTAAAAGTTCCAAGTTGTCCCAAGGTACAACATCCTATTGTACCTTGGGACACATTCTGTTGTACTAGGGGAAAGTCTTCAAGATTGTTGTACTAGGGGAAAGTCTTCAAGATTGTTGTACTAGGGGAAAGTCTTAAAGATTGTTGTACTAGGGGAAAGTCTTCAAGATTGTTGTGCTAGGGGAAAGTCTTCAAGATTCAAGAAACAGCCATATACTGGAACCAATTTTGCACCAAAAAAAAAAAAAAATCATGGTAGTGAATTAAATCATGAACATTTAATAATGAATAATAAATTATGATAATTATCTCTTATTGAATGTGTTTAAAAGACTACGTAAGGTTAGAACATTGTTCTATGCTCCTAAACATATCTTAATTATTAAGAATCATGCATATGTTGTACTTTGGAACGTGCCCTAAGGTACAAATTGTTTGGCTGTCGCAAGGTACAATCACCACGTGGTTTAAGAAAAACCAAAATGATGGTCAATCTAGTTGCAATAAATTCTCATAAGCAAATTATTTAAAGTACTTCTCTTTCGTAATAGAATAAAATTCGGTTGATGAGTTTTACAAATAGAAAGACAGAAAATGAAATAAAAATGAAGAAAATATTTACTTTGGGGTCATGAAATTTTCTTTCTCTCACAAGATCGTCAATTTTACTCATTTGATGCTGATTTTTACTATGGCACCTTTTAATGGTGATATTACAAAAACATGGCTGCTAAAAATAGATTCTTAGATATAAGCAATGTTCCAAGGTACAACTCTCTCCCCCCATATGGTAACTTTAATATTCTCGTAAAGCCAGGGCAATTTTATAATACTTGCTCTCGTTGGTGGGTGAGTCGGTAAGACAAGTTTTTTAAAGTATTCAAAAATTACAATGAATAATAGAAATTATAAAGTTAATTAGTAAATTTGAGTGAAAGGCCAGCAACCAGAAAATTGTTCATAAAGGACTTTTAAGCTTTGCCAACTTTGAAAATAATTCAAATTTTTGAGGCTTACCTCGATTCAAGTCATCAGTTTAAAATCATTTCTTCACCAGAAAAGATAGACCACCAGTAAATGATCACTATTTCATTTTCAAAAATTCATAGCATTGTTAAAAATCGTAATGTTTGGCACGGGGCAGTATATTTGAGAGTTTTATAGTTATTCATCAGTTTTTTTTGGGGGGGGGGGGGGAGAGGGTTGCAATAAAAAAGTTTCCTTGCCCGCTGAATGACCACGCTGCTGGGCTCGATTTGCCCCAATTATAGACATATTAGGTATAGTCATGTTTATTTTTCTTCAGTGTTTATTGCTGAGAACTGCCGAATTTTTTAGAATCTCTAAAAGTTTTAAACTTTTCGAATTAATGTACGTACGACATAACAATGAAGTAATGTTTTCCACAGTTTTAAACAGAACAGGTTAAAAACATTGCTGACTCGAACCTAAATCCCTCTTGTAATTCCCAAAGGAATCGCAATTTTCTAGTTCTTAATGAAATCCTAACCTATTTAACTCTTGAAATAAATTATTCGAGTTCATCCTTATCCTTGCCATGGATAATTTGTAAATTCTACATCAGTCAGTACCTGCTACCATTTACATTCGTTTCTCTTACTTCGTGCCTTCGCCCTTCCTTAATTGCATCAACTCCGTTTCTGTCCGCAGGACACTGTCGTCTGCTTGACCTTTCTTTTCCGACATTCCCTCTTCCATTTTCATTTCGAAAAGTACAACCACCTCTAATCTAACCGCCTCGAGGGGAGTCGGGGAGCTCCGACTTGCTGAAATGCATTCGATTCCCTTGCTGATTCTGCTGGCCCCCTTGAATCAGCATTAGTGGTTGTGCTTCGTTTGTATTCCCTACCCAAGACATTTGTTCGATGGGGAAATTTTCCGCCTCATTGAAGGGATTTCATCTGGTAATGTTCATTAGTGATACATGGATCCTGAAACGTACTAATTGTAGAAAGCAAATTAGCAATGACCTTCCTTCCCTTATTTTGCTGATATTCAAAGGTCTCTTTTTTTCTCATATGTCCATAATTTTCTAATGATCGACTTTTACAGACATGAATTCGCAATAAAAGTTGCTGTCACACGTTTCGTTGGATTGCTTTTAGTGACATGGGTAATTAGAACTGGCGGTGCTGCCTATGATGATGAGATACATAGATTTTTAAATGCGAAACTAAAAATAATAAGATTTTAACAACTTAGAAACAAATTTTAAAATTTAGATACCGAGTTTAAAAGTTTGAAAAAATATATATATTTCGGTGGGAAAGTTTTTTGAAAACAAACTGTTGTTGCAGAATACTGATTAATGGAACAAACAAAAAATTTTAAAAGTTATTAAATCGAAAAGTCGGAATTCCGGACTAAATTGAAAAAAAAAAAATATCTCCGTACCATTCTTTAGAAAGATTTAAGTACATGAAGAACAATTAACGTTCTCAATATGAAAAACCTAAAACTTTTAATTCTCAGTGTGGATTGTTATATGAAATCGTTTGTTCTCTCAAGCATTTTGTATCAAATCATAAATTTTAACCAAGCACTAGGATAACGGCACCAGTAACAGATATGCTTAAGACATCGCTCTCAGGTTAACTCAATTTTCTGAGCCTTTTAATGTATTTATACTTTTTAAACTATTTTTCTCTCATGCAACTATATCTCATCTAACGTTTGGCTGCTTTTCGATCCTCTGCATTAGTTAATTCTATTTTCATTTGATCAATTTCGAAAAAGGATCCGACCCCCTCAGTAACAAGCACCAAGAAATCTGATGATACCCAGTAACAGGCAGGATAAGGAAAGGATGAGTCGTGGAGAAATTCCCTTTTTCTCTTCAAAATGTGCATAAGTTCTTTATCTTTAGAACTAAAGCCTTATTAAATTCAAATGAACATAAAACACCAGCTGACCTCGTGGTACTGTTCATAACTTTCTACTACTGCGATGTAAATACCAACTGGCTCATAAATTTCAGTTTGATAACACTAGATGGTTGCACCTAGGGATTGCAATACAGGATCAAAAATGCAATACCGGTATTCGGAATTTTTTAAACGTAATATCGTAATACCGGTATTAGAAATTTCTCAAAAAATCTATCAAAGACATATTGTTTCGTTCCAATGTGTTTAATAATTTTGCGTACAGAGTGCATTATTCATAAAAATTTATTTTGAACAAATATAAAATAAAGGAACAAATGTCACTAAAGGAACAAAAGTCAACAATAGTAAGAAGCATAGTGCATCTATTGAGTTGTCACTAAGCTTGGAGCTAATTTTAGTGCATACATTTCCTTTATTTGAAAATACTTAATTTCTGAAATCACGCAAGTTGATGGCGAAGTTAATAATGTATGAAACACCTCCTCTAATTGCCTCGGAATACTTCATCTTCAAATAGCTCTGTCTTCTGAATAAATCATTTGGTGTGTGTGTGTGTGTCGAATACTAACCTTAATACAAAAAATTTGAAATAGTGCGAAGTTTGTTTATCTTTTTTTTTTTTTTTTTAATTTATAGCTGGTTCTAGTTTTTCTTTGAGAGACCATTTTTTTCCAATACTAACATCATTTTCAATGATTTACTCTTGACCAAGATATGTTTGTGTTTGTTTTTTTATTAACCCTTTGATTTGAAATTTACAATGAACTTAGTTAAATTTGATCTTTCGTTAATTTCTTTTAATTTGTTTTTGTTTTCTTTTCAAAATTCTTTACAATTATGTAAATATCTCAAAATATTTCCCAGTTGATTATGCCGTTTCTCTATCTAAATTTTCAAGGCACTATATAATTATCTCCTCAAGTATACAGCTAAACAGCGAGACAAGACAACACACCAATACCGGTGACAACAAATTACAATTTTTTATACTAAAAAAAAGAGTGTTTCTCAAAACTCAGCACAGCTACAGTTAGATATGCGTCATAAAATATTGCTAAAAGGGAGGGTTGGAATAAATTATTCATAGCACAATTACATTTGTAATTACATTTAAAATAAACTTTTACCAAAAGGCAAATAAGTGATCAAGGAAAAAATATACATAGTGCACATAAACGCACAAAAATGCAATTCAACACACCATCTGGTAATAAAAAATATCATTTTGCAATCTTTCCGCAAATTTTATTTAATTATATTCTATTAATTCGTTTTTTCAAAGCCATATTTTTACACCATTAGATTCAGTTGGGTAATGCCTCATCGAAAGAGTAATGCACATTTAAAATAACTGGATATCTAATTAATTGGATTGAAAACTCACCAATTACAAATTATTTATTATTTTCCTCTAATACCAAAAATATCGGTATTCTACCTCAGCAAATACCGGTATTACGAAATTGCAAAATATCTCGAAACACCGGTATTCGATATACCGGTATTGCACCGTATTCAAGGGACGCTGCAGCATCAGTTTTACCAGCCTAAAATTCTTATTATTTAAATCCACACTAAAAATGTCTGTTACTGTACCCTTCTCTGTTACTGGTGCCGTTACCATAGTTTTCTTCAGGAGTCCAATTTTAACGAATTTTAAATATTTTTTCTGAAACAACTCGTAGCAGTAGTCCTTTTCTAAGTATTTGCATATAATTAAGTAATAAAAGCAACCTTTTTGCAGCACATATTTTTTATGACGGCCGCTGGACGCGTGAACATCAAAACCTTTTCTTCTTTGAAGAAGGTATTCCTTTCAACTCCAAAACACGTACACGTAATTTCTGGCACATTTCTGCTTTAATAATGTCTAGCATCTCGTTTGCTATTCTGCTCAGTGAGAAATGCTTTACTTTTTACCTTTTCATCGTTGAAAAGTATATACCAAAGTGCTTATAATTATTACAGCTACTATACGGCTCAATTAAATATTTTGCTCCGAATCTGCTGTATATAAACATCAAATAGTTCCTTTAAAACTGATTGAATTAATTGAAAGTTTACTTATCCTCACAGGAAAAAAGATAGAAGGAAACTTGAATCAGCTAAGTGGCTTAACACGAAAGATTAACGACAACCGTACCGAAAACATTCTACAAAAACTTTTTTAATGATTAACAACTCCACATTGGAAATGTTCGAACATGAAAAGAAAAAGAAAACGGTAGAAAAATTCTACTTTCGACGTGGAGTTAAATGAGCTTTCGGATCAAAATCGATACACCAACTATTTTGATTACCACTTTCGATTTGATGTTGCTCCCTCTTGGTTTTCTTGGCGCCTTACTTGTATCGAATACTGTTTAGCTACTAAATGGTAGAAAGTGCATTTCGAACCCCTCTCGTGTCTTCGGAACAGAATGCGTCAATGGAATTCGAATAAGTCACTTGTGTATGTGGAAGATTCTTTTCTATCTGTATGCGAGTGTGTTTTTCTTGTTTTATTTCCATCGATCTTTCGTAATTAATCTTCGAATGCGGCATTCGAACGATGAGAGTTTTGGAACTGCTGGAATTGATTTTTTAGTTTCGAGCGAATGACAAGAATTTTAAAACATTTGATGAAAGAAAGAATTCGAGTTTTGGTATCCGATCACTGTTGTAGTTTTATAAAAATCGGCAAATATCGTTCCAATTAATTATTTCATTAATACTGAGCTATTTATCATTCGATTTACTTAAATGTTGAATTTATTAAAGAAATACTAATGAATAAAAGACATTCGTAATCTAGGTTGCAAAGTAATTTTTATTAATGTTCTTTTATGCTTAATCTTGAAGCATACGGCATTAAGGCGAAAATTTTCGTAATGTTTGGTTTTTTAAATTAAACTAAGGAGCTCCGCCCCTGCTCTCTGGCGCTCACCAATCCCCGAAGATTGCTTGGCAATCTTATTTAAATCGCAAAGATTTGAATCGTCTATTAAAGATCCGCGTTTCGAGTTCCGTTCCGAACAAAATGAAACTTCCCCTCTCCCTCCCGTAGAAAGAGGAATTGAAGCAAAGAGCACATAGCTAGAAAACAATACCGCTCCCACCCGAAGACAAAGAGAACTTGATAGAAATGTGCGTAACCGAAGTATTTAATTTAAAAAAACGCTTTGAAGGCACCCCGTTCCCGGGTTTAGAACTAACTTGTACCAACTTGCACAGATGTGGGTGCTCCTTAGGGTGGTTCAAAAAAACTTTTTTTCAGTTAGATACATCCCCTACTTTTTTAGACTTACTAATAGTATTATGATGTAAAATATTTAGCTTCTTACTCAAATTTTAAGAGGGTGCTCAATGACCCCTCAATTTAACATTAGCCGTAGCATAGAAAATGCCACAAATTTAAAAACATTTAATTTTCCAAGTTGTTTTTTTTTTTTTTGGTAAATAATTATTTTACTGCAATGTATATGCATATTACTAGTGTATATAATAATACATAACTTTGTTTTTTCAGTTCAATATATTTTTTAACCCTCCTCCCCATACTTATGAAGTTTGGATCAGGGGGTTGAGCACCCTCTTTCAGTTGAAATAGGAAGCTAAAATTCTTCCAGTATATAATACTATCCACAAGTATAAAAATATTGAGGGGTGTTCTGTTATCTAGGAGAAACGTTTTTTACATGTATATTTGAAACACCCTATGGCTCCTGCATTGCAGAACGGCAGTTGAAACAAAAAGCTTTGTTTTAATTTCTCCATCGTAAGTCATGTACTAAATTAACTTGTTAACATTATATAGCTAACCCACTTCTTTATGAATAAAAAGTACAGCGCTGGCCAAATTATTAGACTAAGACTGTTTTAAAAGCAAATTCTTTATTGATTACATAACTATAGACACATTAACGAACAGTGAAATAATTATCTAATATTTAGTACGCATTCCCTTGTTCTTGATGAGCATTTTAAGTTTTTTTGGCATACTTTTCACAAGGTTTACACCATTTCCTAACTTTTTAAGAAAGGAGGTAAAAAATTGTTTATACTCACTATTATATATACTCACATACACATGCTCACTAATTACCTAAAACTAACTTTAAATGTAACAGAACACACTAATAAAAAGAACTAGTGAACTGTTTAAGCTGATTGAGGTTATGTTCCTGGTAGGTAGATTAACAAAGAACATAAACAAAGCAGAAAGTGCTGCCACCTACAAACATTAAATTATGCTAAAATTACGTAATATACTCAGTGTACAGTATGTACTGTACTTTAACAGTAAAATAATAGTATTTTAGTACAAATAGTGTACAAAAAACAAAAAAACTCTTCAGTCTAATAGTTTGGCCAGCACAGTAATCCTAGTATGAGAAACGAGAGCGGATTTACTGTCTGATCTCGAAAGCCGCGACTAGCACCGTTGAACGGTTCTATTTTAAAAAGGGGTGACAGCTTGTTGAAGAGAATGCACCATAGTAGCATTTCTGCTAAAAAAAAAAAAAAAAAAAAGCCTTAACTCGAACCAACATCTCTAATAAACAAATCCAACGGAAAAAAAAAAAAAATCCCCCTCACATTCGTTATCTTTCTTATCAATATCTCCCCTATTTTGATAAAATCAGAAGCGACCTGACGCATGCGCAAATTTGAGGAAGGTTGCGGTTTAAAATGTCAAACAGTAAACCTTTACATGGATCTTGCTAATCAGTACACAACCCCTGATATGGTAGAATCACGTTTTCTAGGGAAATCCCAACAAAATGTCAATTGCTGCTTGGGTTTTCGCTATGGCGACAATACTTCACCTTGAGCAATGGTTTTACCTAAATAAAAAATATCTTTTTTCTTTGTCTCTTTTGGACCAGAGCTGGAATATTTCTTCGCTGTCTTTATGTTTTCCCGCTATTCCTCTTATTCTGTCTCATTTTATTTCTTTATCCACCACATTTTACATAAAGCTGGTGCGGGAAAAGAAATTCTTCGGTTCGTGCTGTTTAGTTCTGTTCTTAAAATTGTAAAGTTATTGAAATTCCCTCGTTGCTGAAATATTGCTTTAATGCATACAGAATAAATCCTGACAAGAATTTTTTGGGGGTTTTGTGTGTGGTGCGTAATCTGTGTTCCCAATGGACTAGCAAAAAGAGTTACTCTTTTTTAGTTACATTTCACTGGTAATTAAAAGTAATTTTATCCTTTTCAGAATTTTTAAATTCTAAAAACTTCCTTAGTGTACGAGGTTTAATTTGCAATTATTTGGTTGTTTTTGGAAAATTTATGAAGTTGATCAGAATATAGATTTTTTAAAATATCAGAAAAAATGTAAAATAAATGAGAAGACATTTTTTTTTAACTTTCGAATCTTCATACGTAGTCCAGTAATAATGTACAAAAAAGGGGGGGGGCTGAAATCGCAAAACACGATGTAGTTCTAATTTTTAATATGTTATTTGGGTCAGTTAAGGTAATGTAAATCTAAGTTTGCAGTTTTCAAAAACCTGTGCTTGCTGCATTATCCGCGAAGAAATGCGAAATTTTTTGACTTTTTTTAGTTTTTCCTTTCAAACTCCCAAACGATGCAATTTTTGATAAACAAAATATTAAAAAATCAGACCTTCGTTGCGCTTTGCAATTTTAATGTCTAATATCACTGGACTAACGTAAACTAATCATAAAACAAGTAAAAGTAAATGCTTTTGAAATTTAATAATATGCAGGTAAATTTGATGAACCGTTATGTCATTTCTGCATGCATCCCTAATTACGCAAATTATTAAAGGATAATAATTGAAAAACCTCACTTTAATGTCTTTTGAAAACATATTAGAATATTTTCTTTGAATTATGTTTTCCTTTTTTCGCTATCCTTCATACTTGGATGAGAGCAAAACCAAAATACAACACGGAGAAATTCCTGTGATCCCTTGAGATAAGCTTTGATGGATCCTTGCAGCCCCAATTCGTCCAGTTTGCCGAAGAATAAAACTTATTCTACCATTCAAATGTTAGTTCTGTTGTGTTTATATTTCACCTAACAATGTTATTTTTCTTCTATGTGGAGTTTTTTCACTGGAGTACTACTTAAACTGATTGTTTTTAAGAAAAAGTTTAATTTTTAACTGAACTCGAAGTTTTTTAATTTGTGGGTAAAAGGGAATTGAAGAAGGATAACTTATTTTAGTGCATATTTCGCACAAATTTAAATCATTCTTCGGGGTATCTGTTTTAATTTTTAAAAATAATTATCGTTTTGCTATTTAGCTCAAAAAATAAAGGGAAATCCTGCATTGCAATTATTAAATATGAAAAAATAAGTTAATAATTTTTTAATAAAAATTTTAGTACTACGTTCTGTTACTGAACCAATTATGAATTAGATTGTTGCTCTATAAATTAATAAAATAGAAAACAAGGAATGTCATGCATAAAGGCTGTTTTTTTTTTTTTTTTTTTTTTTTTTAATTTAAAAGAAAATACATCAGAGAGAGAAAGAGTCAAAGATACATCAAGGATAAAACAGATCAAATCCTTCCCTATATACCATCTAGCCCCCTCCCCCCCCACCCAAAGTTTATATATCTAATGTATAGTTCATTTGTTTCGTGGATTTCTTTTTCCTCATTTTAATGTATAGCTGTTAGTCTTATTTAATAGAATGCTTTGTTTAAAAACTAAACATTAGATTTTAAATTCCAGAAATATTAATTTTGGATACGTTTGACGAGCAAATAAGCGCTTTTTTGCTTTGCCAGTTTGATGAAATATTTTGGAAATGAGCCGTGACATACCTATAATGGAAAAGTGCCATACTTCTCACCCTTATCCGAGATTTTGTTAGTTTTCATGGTTTATGCAAAAATACATCTTTTTTCAGCTGAAAATTATGTTTTCACCTTAATACAATATAATTTGCGAAAACATAACTTCTAAAAGATTTAATTGTTAGGATACCTTAAGAATTTGGGTTTTAACAGTTTCTTTTTAAATAGCTTTTTTTTTTAATTTGAACGATATAATAAGAAGCAAAATATGTTCACTAAGATAAAGTAATCCATTGTGGCATCACTCTGCGAGCACAGGTTTTTGAGCATGCGTATAACAATTTACCGATTTCTGTGTCCAATTTGCAAGACGCGCAACTGTTTTCTGGTCGAAAGCCAAAATAGGGGGGGAATAGGAAAACGAAATAAACGCTCCTTAGAACGAAAATTGTGTGATCTTAGGTGCAGAAAATAGAATTTATACATCTACACAACATTCAAAACTTACCCGTCAAAAAGAGGTTTTGTGAACTCTTAAGTTAGCATTTGCGGACAGTTGAATGTGTTTCCATAAACGCTTTGCAAGTGCAAATATTTTTGGGCTCTTTCGTACATCGTTGATAAAATACGGGAAACATGGCGAATAATACTGAAGCATCTTAACACTTTAAGGACTATACTGCCATGAGCAGGTAAAAGACACCAACTGAAAATGTTTCATTTTTGTCATCTATTGTACGTTAGCTTAATCGTACAAGCTTTGCTTATTTGGTTTCCGCTGAAAACAAAATGTCGAATTCCAAAAAATTTCATTATTGCACTAATTTAATCCAAAATGCGTTTCTTCAAATATCTCGAAAACTCATTTCTGCAGACACTGCCGTTTACCTGCCCACGGCAGCATAAGATACATGTGGTAAGTTGACCACCTGCCTATGTTGACCACTTTTGTCGGGAAGGGAATTAGTCCTATCCTATATAATAACGGAAAACCTCTGTAACTTGACCATCTCTCTATCTTGACCACCTGTCTATCTTGACCACTAATGTACACCAAATTTGGTTTGGAGTATTGTAAAAAAAACCTTTGTAAGTTGGCCACTTGGTTAATTATTTTAAACCTAATTATGCAAATTATTTTATTAATTTTTTATAGCTTTCCAAGAATAATTTTAATGTATTCAGTAAGTTACCGCCCTTTAGCCAATTTTAATGCTTTGATGCCAGACTAGCATTTTATCAACTAAATAAAACAGCAGCATTGTGCTGCTCTTGATTCTTCAAACTTGGTTTATTTTGTTGTTCTATTTGAGATAGCCTTTTTTACTCGCTGTTCAATGAAAACAGGTGTCAGTAGAAAAGTGCCAAGTCTTTTCTTCCAGTTGGAATGTTTTGTGGCAGCACTGGAATTGTGCTAAAGAGTAAAGTTACTTATTTCTGGTGCAAGGCATTAAGAGATACGACATTTTCATTTTCAGCTGCCTTTATAAACTAGGAAAGTCCAGCTTGTTGCTATTTGTGTTATACGTTTTACATAAAATGGCTTCAAAAAGAAAGTTAGTTGAATTTGAGATTGATAAAAAGTATGAAATATTAACATTAATAGAAAAGGGAGAAAGCCAGAGAAAATTAGCTGACACATATGGAATTTCTAAAACTAGTGTCTAATATAGTAAATACAAGGGATAAACAACTATTTGAATAACATTTTTAATTATTGTTTCAAAGTAATGTTAAACAATAAGAGTGAGTTAAACAGTAAGAGTAAGTGTCAATTAGTCAAAAAATTAAAACATGATGCAGGAAATGACAAAAAATAAAAAAAATCACTTCCACCCTTTATAAGTTGACCACCTGTGTAAGTTGACCACCACAGTACTGCACCGCAAGTGGTCAACTTACACAGGTTTCACTGTATGAGATAACATAGGTTTAGCCGTTGCAATTTTTACCTAAATATTATTTTATAGTATAAAAGAGATTCATTACAATATGGCTCGTAATTGAAGGGTTCTAGTATCTGGACTAATATTTGCTATTAAAAATACATTGTGCAGTGATTAATGTAAAATGGAAAAAAAATTACATTATGCGCAAATTAAAACTCAAAAAATACTCAATATGTATTATGTAATAAGCATAGGCAAACAAACTCTTTTCAAAATGGAATGATTATGGGACAAGACAAGCTATTCAGCAGTTTATTTCTCTTGTTTCAAATGCGAAATGTGTTATTGGGACTTCGTAATCTTTTAAAAATTCTTTTCTTTCCTTCCCTTGTTTTTTTTTTTTTTTCCTTTTTTCCCCTTTTCTTTTCTTTCTTGGTGTTTTTTTAATGTGTTCAGCGAAATTTCGGTTTAATTTAGAATATTTTCAGAAAAACATTTTTCCCGTGCAAGAAAAATAGTTGTAACCTGATAAACAATTTTTGTTACGTTTAAGACAAAAAAAATTGTATTTTTTCCCCTTAAGCAAACTGCTGAAAATTGGTTCCTTTGATGAGGAGTTTGTTTGCCATCTTCTGAATGAATTACTTTTCGCTAGGTAGTTAAAGGTAAAATTTTTTTGGGGGAGAAGGGCTACCCTTTTCTTTCTTACGAGGAAAAATTGTCGTAACTTGAAAAAAAGAAAAAAAGAAACCTTGTTTACGCTGATTTCGAAAACAAGGTTGCGAAATGCCATGCTTTGCGAGAATTAATTTTTCCAACAACTGCGCAAGCTCAGTTCTGTCGTGCTTTTTACGGTTACAGTTACAACCTTTTTTTTCTACGCTGCAACATTAGTTTTTACTCCAGATATGGCACTTTCTTAGCGCTCAATTTTGAGAGAAAAATCCCATTAAACCAGCTCCCTTTTGTGTCTGCGTGCGTCTTAAACCCAATTTCTTTCGCTAACGCTCTTGAGAAATATGCGAAGTATTTGAAAACTTCCCGAGAGCATTCATATTCGAAGCATTATTTTCAGTTCCTATAATTTAAAAGTTCCGCCTAAAATTATCCCCAAAACTGTTTAATTATTTTGATTAATTTCATTAAAATGGGGTCTTTCACAATGACGCTTGAAAAGCAGTGAGAAAATTGGCATTGCATGGCGTGAGATGAAATGAACGGTAATTGCATATTCCCGATATCTAAATTAGCAGGTTTTCTGAAATATGTTCCTGTGGACCTTGACCGTAGATCGCTTTTCGAAAGATTGAGCATTTCAGGTTTTTCTACGTACATGCTTACGTATTTTATATTATTAAAATGCGCGCCATTTTTAATAAATTTTCCACTACTATCATTTCAACTAAGAATATTATTTGCGCGTGAAGGTTCTTTATCCTTTGCCTCTAGGAACTAAACCAATATCATTTAGCCTATCATTTCAAGTTATAAAATTCTTGGCTCTCTGTTGCGAAATTTTATTGAGGTGCACAGAATAAAAACGGCAAATCGCAACTCCCAACCGATCTCTAATTTGAGATAAATGTATATGTATGACAGTATACTCCTACTATAGATATTAAATAAGCTGCAGTATCAAATGAATTTCGGTATATTACGTTCCGTATTTTAAACTTGTACGAAGTGTAAAGAAATGTTTTAAAAAAAAAAGAAGGGAAAAGAAAAAAAAAACCTATGCAGTACTTTAAATGCAAATCAGGAAATTTTCGTCAGCATTCTGTGATCCTTGATTTTAGATTTTTTTTTTCTTTCCTATGCATTTTGACCTGTTTTTTTTTTTTTTTTGTCATCTATTTATGTTCAAATTTAAATTTTTGACATTCTTATTTTTAATGATATTACTATCCACCATCCTCCCCTCTCTCTCTCTCTTTCTTTTCATTGTTTAGAGACACGTATTGTATTAGAAATGAATTTTTCTATTTTTAACACTTTAATTATCTGTTAACCCACCGTGTTTCTTATTTCAGTGGTGCATCAATTTAAATAACCGTGTTGTTAAAAGCTATGTGTCACAAATATTTATGTTACCATATTTCCACAAGGTAAAGAGCTCTAAACGTCTGCTTTCATTTATTTACAAAAGACCATCCAACGAACAATTACCGTTAATTAATAGCTAGACGTGACCTGAGCTCCGTAAATTAAAAATAAAAACCACGTCATTGAACATAAATAATTTATTTACTAATTTCGTTTAAAAATGCAGCCGCAATAATACAGCTCTATAATTCAGTCGCTAACTCTTTTGATATATAGCCGGCTGCTCTGTCTGTACTCGCTTGCAGACGTTTAATTAAACACCTTCCAGGGTTAATTCCATTGCTGAAAAATTAATAACAAAAAAAGATTTTTCGGAAAAGAGCTCTCACCTGTTAATTACGGAGTTAATTTTGGGAGGAAGTTAATTGCACATTGTAAACGGTGCTCTATACAAACGTCATTAGACGGATTTTGAATGATTCCTTTTATGGCATTAAAAGAGATCGCATTTGAAAAGAAATGTTTTTGTTTTGTTCTTACTATTTGAGAATGTCATTTGTAATTCACAGAAACGGGATAAATGACTTCTTCCGCTTCACAAACCCGTATGAAAAACTCCTGACATTTTACGCTAGCTATTTATGATTATGATTTTTTTCACTTCATTTTGTTATTAGTAACATGTTTAAAACATCTTTGCGCATTTTTTGAAAATTTGTGCAAAAACATTTTCCCCCTTATAATTCCCCCATCCCTTCCGCCAAAAACAGCATTCATTACACTTCCAGGATTTTTTGAGCAACCACGAATTGCTTATTATTCTCACTTGATCAAAGTTGGTGTTGCTCTGATTTTTCAGATAACAGTGACGACGATTGTTTTTAATATTTAGAGAGCGAAATTTTCGTCGTCATAGATTTTTTCAAGAAGAAACCTCTATATAGATAAATTCAAACAGCTAAATTTCATCTAAATGCAAAGTTTCCAGATTACTAACTCCCATCATTTAAGATTGATAAGAAATAAAAATACATTACGTCATGCGATGTTAATAAACTTTATGATAAGTGTACTGGTGGATATCCGCCATAAAATCTGTATCTTTATTACCGCTTCCTAATCACCATTTCTTTTTTTATTGGATTGGTATTTTATGGAAAGTATTACCTATTCTAGAAAATGACCAGTCACAATATGACGGGTGCAAATTTTTTGAACATTTCCATTCCAATCCATTTGTAGAAACAAGAAACCCAATGAGTAGGATCCTATTACAATTCGTGATTGCGGAAAACATAATTTGAACTCAAGGCGTTAAAATTTAAACAAAGGCTAGATGCTGGACTTTTTTTTTTTTTTTACCAATTAAATCCTCTCTAAGCAAGTAAAGATGTGGCTTTTTGTCATGTCGTTTCAAAAACCTATCCGTATCCATGACTGTTAAAATGGTTTGAAACTGAAGAAAACTCAAAAATTTTGCATGAAGTGTATTCGCAGTTCCAAAGCTTGAATACGACACCTTGCGGCGATTTAGTAAGATAGCTAAAGAGGTAAACCACTTCAGTTTTGCATGGACCTCACTGGGCAGGTCTTATCCTTCGTACGCGGTTTTACCTCGTTCAGGAGCCATTAACCAGAGACTGCATTGTACTTATAGTTTAGTATTTGAGTTGAGAATTTTATCACATATCTCATGAGATACGCCTGTTACTGAGCTAAAAAGCTATACTATTAAAACTTGTGCGCGGTCTGTCTGTGTGCATGTCTGCAACCCTATCTAATCCTGACTGTGAGTGTCTAGTACTGATTCTTTGGATACAGGACATCCAGGGAAAGCCATTCCGCCCTGTCTCACTACTCTAAATCTTAAGAAACCACAGATTAAGGGGGCTGAACATCCAGAATGCCCTGAGGACATCCAGAGGGTAAAATCATTAAAATCATCGATTGTCACCCACCGCAGGCGGGATTGAGCCCCCGCAGGTGGCGAACGGGGGCTGGTGAGCAAAACGAGCAAGGGTGGAGCTCCTAGTATTAATTAAGTATTATTTCTGGAAACATTCATAAATGAATTGCATTAGTTCATGATCGCCATGAAGTTCATTTTATGAAACGAGGATCTAACATACGTACAGAGTCTGTATAAAAAGTAATGAGACTCATTTTTTCCTGATACGACTGTACCTCTCAAGTGTGGGGGGGGGTTACTGTAGGACTCACTCCGGTCCGCAGTCACCTGGGAGTTTTTGTTCGGACAGCGTCGTCGTTATAGTGAACCTCTGTTGCAAACGTCGGTTCCAGTTCCAAAATGCAGATAACATTTGAGCAGCGTTACGCGATTACGTTTTGTGTGGAATTTGGTAAATCGGCCTCAGAGGCTTCAGAAATGTGTCAGCAAGTGTTCAAAGATAATTTTCTGTTGAAGGTGCATGTGTTTCGGTGGCGGAAGTATTTCAAAGATGGCCGGGGAGAGCGTCGAGGATTAATCTCAAACAGGGTGTCCGTCAACCAGCAGAACGTAATTAAATGTGGAACGTGTGCATGTTGTGCTAAATTTGGACTACCGTTAAGAGTGAGAACGATTGCAAATGAAGTTGGACTTGATAAAATGACAGTTCACAGCACCATCGCTGAAAACTTGAGAAATGCTGGAAACACCTGATTCATTTTCCAAGACTTCCTGGTCAATAATGCTATCTCTACGCTACCCCAGCCCGCCTACAGCCACTATTTATCTCCAGCCGACTTTTTTCTATTCCCGAAGATGAAAACATCACTAAAAGGGCATCACCATGGAGCTCTGGAGGCCGTGAAGGCTCTGGTACAAGACTTTTAAAGGACATTCTGGAAGCAGACTACAAAGCAGCCTTCGAAGCTTAGAAGACTCACTGGGATAAGTGTGTGCTAGGCCAAGGGTCTTTTTTGAAGAATTTTAGGTGTGAGGTGAATATCTGCAATAAATTCTAAGAACACAGCTCAGTCTCATTACTCTTTATACAGACCCTGTATGAGGACGCTTTTACAAAAGCAATAGAAGAGCCGACAAAAAGTGGGTTTTTTCCCTGTAAAGGGGAAAGCGGACGAACGGGTTCATTGGAAGTGCATTTTATACGGCTTTCGGTAAATGTCAACTTGCCCTTACTGTTTTTGTAGAGTGTTTTGCGCAACAATTTATACGTCTGTTACTGTGGAGTGGTGGAATAGCTTAGAACTAGCCCCCTTTTGAATAATTACTTTTATTTTCAAGAACTGAACATTGATCAGTTATAAGTATTTTAAATGTAGTATGTTTAATAATTATTCATTATATATATATATATATATATATATATATATATATATATATATATATATATATATATATATATATATATATATATATATATATATATATATATACACTGGTGTGCAAAAATTAAGGACGAAGTCGAAAAATTAGCATATCAGCTGAACGAAGAGGCAGAGCGGACAGAAAGACCAATCAGGAGATTAAGTAAGGTGATGTACGGTAGCACATGCGCAGATACGCAGGCAGACGTAATGGGGGAGTATCTGAGTAGTATAAAGCATGTTGTCGGTCTAAGATCAGTATTTCGGGCAAAGAGAATGCACGCCGTATAGCAGTTAAAATCACACCGAGTTGCTGCCTCAGCGAGAAATGGCGAATAATCAATCTGTTAGACGACATCTGGATGCTTTAACCCGAGATCGAATCATTGGGAAGTTGGAGGAAGGCCGCAGTGTGACAAGTGTGGCTGCAGAGTTCGGAATTGCTCACAGCATCGTTTCACGACTTTGGAGACAATTTCGAACTACAGGAACAGCTATCCGAAGGTTCAGTAGTGGTCGTCCACGAGGAACCACACCCGCAGATGACCGGTATATTGTCTTACAGGCCAGAAGAAACTGGCGGCAGACAGCGGGAGAAATCGCTAGACACACGACACAGGCGACTGGACGACCGATATTGCGTTTTACCGTGGCCAGAAGACTGCACGGTGGTGGTCTGTTGGCACGACGCCCTATACTGCCGTGCTAAGCACAGATGTGGTATCTGCACATATTATCAAAATTGAGTTATTGTCACCAGGTGGTCGTTAGTAATTTAATTTACCTAAATCTCAAGTTTTTTGGCGATTTGTAACCGCGAAATATTGAAAAAAGCTTTAAGAAAAAAAGTCGTAACTGCAAATTTGCTTAGTTTGCTAAGGCAATTTGAACGTAAGTGACAAATACTAAGCCTTTAATGTGGTATCTGCGCAGTTACTACTTTTTTTCCGTAGTAATTTGTAGATACGACTTTTATACCTTAGTAAAGCAGCAAATTTAATAATGTAGCAGTTTATTGTAACACAGAATATTAAAATTACTTTACCGTTAAATAGTTGATACAGGTTGATAATAAAAACTAATACAACTTTGCATAATTGTTAAAGTAAATATTCAGCTTTTTCTGTTTAAATGGTTATTTAAAATGCGAATTCTAAAGATTAAATGCATGTAAAATATTCACTAGTTCTTTCATGCAAAAAAAAAAAACTCATTTCATTCTACGGCCAGTAATATTTTTATTTAAGTATCGCCTGCTGCCAAAATTATCTTCATGTTCGGTAAAAATGAATCTAGAAAACTAGAAAATAAGACATTATTAAAAAAACATTCTTCGAATATAAAAAACAGAAAATTGTTATGGATTACAGTTTTAACTGTTCGGAGTTTTGAAAATGGTATCTTTCAGAAAATAGATTCTGTTACATTTGTATTACCAAATAAAGCGAAACAGCTAAGTCCAAAGAAAGCAGATGTTTTCAGTATTATTTAATGATACTACATTGAGCACGTTTTTCTAACTTACTTTTGTCGTATCTGTGCAGATACCCCTAAAAATACCTAGTAATTGTCACTTACGGTGCAAATAGCTTAATATATGGAAAGGTTTTGAAAAGAAAATTTGTCGTAACTACATTTATTAATTTTAAATTAAGATTTTTACAAAAATACTCTCTTACGGTTTTTAGATAAGTTATTTACGAAACAACTACCGCAAGTTGAGCATTTAATTAAGTTATAAATCAAAGAAACGAGTTGTAAAACTTTAATAATCGATTTCTCATTTTGAGCTCTACTGCAGATACCACATCTGTGCTTAGCACGGCAGTATACGGTGTGTACCTCTAACGCCTGCCCATCGGAGAAGGCGTTCTCTGTGGTGCCGGGAACACCGGAATTGGAGAGACAATGAATGGGGACGAGTACTCTTTACAGATGAGAGCAGATTCAGTCTGAGTAGCGATTCTCATCGCATACTCATCTGGAGAGAGCGGGGAAGCCGCAATCATCCCTCGAACATCAATGAAAGGGACAGGTATGGAGGTCGCGGTGTTCTCGTTTGGGGAGGCATCATGCTTGGTAGTCGTACAGACCTTCACATCTTCGACGCAGGTTCAACCAACGGGACCCGTTATTGTAACGAGATTCTTCTTCCATATGTGCGTCTTTTTAGAGGCGCTAATGGGTCCGCAGTTCCTTTTCATGGACGACAATGCACCATGTCATCGCACAGTAGCTGCCGAACAGCTCTTAGAGAGTGATGATATTGAACGTATGGATTGGCCGGTACGATCTCCGGATCTCAATCCCATCGAGCATGTATGGGATTTTCTAGGCAGACGCTTAGCAGTTCGTACCTTACCACCAGTAACGATTCGGGAGCTTCGATTGGCGCTGCAAGACGAATGGGCAGCAATGCCTCAACAACTCATTGACACCCTCATTCTCAGCATGGGCAGACGCTGTGAAACCTGCCTAGCAGTCGGGGGAGATCAATACTAAAGACCGGATGTTTCTTGCTGGACACCCATCACAGGGATGTTTCGGCCTTCAGTCGCATTGCGCTCCATGCTACTTTTTCAATAAAGCTTCTTTTTATCCCTCTGATTTCTCTTTTAGTAAGTGTTGCTTACATTACACATGTCCTTACGTATTGGGGATCTTACGGTATTAAATGTGTTGATTTGGAAAGCTTTTGTACAAAGTTATATTGAAAAAACCGTCTCGTCCTTAATTTTTGCACACCAGTGTATATATATATATATATATATATATATATATATATATATATATATATATATATATATATATATATATATATATATATATATATATATATACCTTACAAATTAATCTTTATTTCTAAACGTGTTGGTTTTCTTTAAAAATTTTTGATTTTCAGCATCAGTTAAAAATTATTTCAAAGAAGAATTTTCGACTTGACTAAAAACCAAGCTTAAAACTCGACAAAACCACTAATTGTTCAACACTGATTGACTTTGACCCCTACCTTAACTTTCATATTTCTCTTCAGTAATAACAATAATTATTACAATAATATAATAAATCTAAACTAAATCATTCTAAAGATGGGAAACGTAAACATTTTAATGACGGTTGTTGTTTTTTTTAGCAGAAAATGAGAGCAAAATGTAAGAATCCGACTTAAAACCTCCAAAATCTACCACCTAAGTAACTTTTCTGAGTCATTAAGAGATAAAAAAAATCCATTTTTACTATCGTTGGCGTTTTAAAGATGAATAAATTTGAAATACATGAAGTAAAAATTAAAACAAACACCTCTTTTTAAAAAATCATTGAAATAAAATGCTTTACTTGATTCAGTTTTGATGATTTACTTATATCTAGTTTTCATTCCTGCCCGATTTAATGAAAAATAGCTATCAAATATTTCTATTCTTTAGTTATATTTCAATTTGTGCAGACTGAGTATATTTTATGTTCTTGAAATCATACTAAATTACTTACATTTTTAGAAAAAAATTTTGCTTTTCATATACCAGTGAAAGAACTTCGAATTAAAGAATTTTCTGATGAACGGAATGTGTGACACAATTCCGTGTTGTTCCTTAAATCCAGATGCCATTACTTCTTTACAATAAAATGTCATTGAAGAATTCTTATGCAACCTTTACCTCCAAAGAAAAAGATTAATTCTGTATTCTCAAAAATATACCACCATGTATAAATTTTCATTACGCTCTGCCACGATATTGTTCGCTGCAGCAAAGTAAGTGAAATTAAATCTCGTAGGACGCGAACAACTCAACTCTTCTCTCATAGTAGGCTGATTTAACCATAGACTAATAATAAGAGTAGACCGAGCTATGGCAACCCTTTTGCTGCTCATAAACCAAACCATGTGACTGGTGGATATCCTAGCAACAGCGGGCGTTAATCGTAGCAGACGATCAACGCCAGCGCGAAATAAAATAAATAGAATTGATGGAACACGGAAGAATGATCTTTTATGGAGTCCGATTTGTAAATTTGTTATTCTAAGTTGTAAATATTTTGTTAATATAGTGAGTTTTTCGTTTAGATAGTATTGTGCATTTTCTTTAGTCAATTTCAATAACTCTCTAAGCAATAAAAGATGCAAGCGACCAAGAAGAATCAGCAAACGGTAAGATTTTTACCTACAGTTTCAATTTAAGATACCGATTAGTACATTTTTGCGTTAACGCAAAACGTTTACGCCATTTCGTTCACGCCAACGCTGACAGCTCCAAATGAAATAAAAGTTACCGAAAACTGATCAAAAACTATTACTAATGTCAAAATAATGCATAACTAAAAGAAAAACAGTTCAATCTCTGCACCTGGAAGTTTTTTTTAATGAAAACACATTGTCTTAAAATACATGTCGAGTGCCAAACTATAGATAATGCTGCCATCTAGCAACCATGCTGCCAAAGTCTTCGCCAAGCCCTTCCACTAGTCACATGATACATCTATGAACCAATTTTCTTCATCAGCAAGAATGAGAAAGCTCGGTCTACTCTTATTATTAGTCTATGGATTTAACGCGGTACAAAATTGTAGAGGAGCTATCCTTCATCTTTGTCGGACGCGAATTTAATGAACTGATTGCAGGTCCATGGATATTCGCTGGGCTGCCCCTTGTAATGAAAAGGATCATCGATTATTTCCCACGATAGGCCCTCCCATTAATCTTTCCCGCGCTGCGCATTGTTTGGGGGCTTAATGAAAAGTTTGTGCGAAAACAAATGACAATCGGAAGTAACTTATTGAACGGAAGAATGCTTGTCGTTCCTTTTATGCCAGCTTAACGAGGAAAAATGGCGGACACTTTTTTTTCTTTTGCCTGCATGGAATGTTAGTGATACTTAACATGGGTTTAGTTTTACAGGACAGATATGCGACATTTTGGAGAACGAGACTTCGTATTTAAGATCGTTTTGGGCAATATTTCATCTTGGTGCAATTAATAATTCCTGAGTGAATATAACATAATGTTCATAGCTCATAAAGGCCATTAATCGAAAAAAAGGCTAATAACTGAAAGAAATTGTATGTTTGTATGTTTGGTTTCAAAATGTTTGAAACATTTTCACTGAAATTAATTTTTGATATGCATACAAGTTTTTTTTTTTTTTACTTGGTGAATTCATTTTTTTTTTTTTTTTTTGAATTCAATACGTTATTCCAAAGATCTGATTTTTCTTTCTTTTTCTTTCTTTCTTTTACCTTGTTCTCCACAGCAAGCAGGCCAAGAGAAATGCATCTCTCTCTCTTTTTCTTTCTTTCTCTTTTTTTCTTTTTCTTTCTTTCTTTCTTTCTTTTGACAAAGGCAAAGTTAGACTCCATGGTGCTCCAAAAGTTGGGATTAATCTACTTTCTCCTGTGGCATTCGTAGACTTGGCGCAATCGTGATTCAACCAAGCTGAGAAATTGAAAGAACTGTTATTCACGACATATTTTAATAATTTCTACTAAAGGCTCCGCCTCTTGCTCACTTCGCTCACCAACCCTCGTTCGCCACCTGCAGCGAGTGACAATTGATGATTTTAATGTTTTTTATTCCTGCATTCAACGGTACGACTATCGACCTGGTAGACATTGGCAGTCTTGAGGAAATAATGTTACAGACACGCAGATTAACGCACTCAGAAATTAATAGAATGGATGAGGAATTCCTTGTCGCTAAAAAGCACCGTGTCTGCGAATTTCTTTGCTAATGTATTTATTTTATTGTAAACTATAATAGTCTAATTTATTAAAAAATAAACTGCTGACGTAATTACTAACGGTAAAATCAACATCCACTGGATTTATAATTTTTCCGCTTATATGCGGCGAGATTCTGTTTAATTTTTTAACACGAGAAAAATATTCATCTTATTTATTTCTTTATTTTAAAAAATGCCTTTAATAAAACCTAGTTTCGAAAATTTTAAAGGTGATTACCCAATCTATCTATGTTTAGCTACTGAAAATATTTAACTAAGTGGATGCAAAATATCTCTTTGCGGTTTCATCAGTTCTTTCCTTAATTTACATACTTAAAAGAGACTTTGTACTTATTTTTTTTTACTATCATACTCTTTTTTTTTTTCTATCATGTATCCGAAATAATTTAACTTGCGTCGTACCGACTATTAGCACTCAGCTACTTAGAAGAGAATGCTAATTAATGAACTTGGGACTAATCTACGGACGATGATAGATAGAACGAACCGCTTCCTCACCCCAGCTTTGAACGGATGCATTTTTAATGACTTCATCAACTTCTCTTCTATGTAATCCCAAAATAAATTTCTAAATGATGTCGTTTCTTCATTATCAACTTCGCGTTATGCGGAGTTGTTTTTGTTCGTGTGCTTACTCTATGCAAGATAAATTCTGAATAATTAAAAAATAATGAACTAAAACTAAATTCTGGAAAACTCGGGAAAAAAGGACGGCAATAATTATAACAAAGTTTTTTAACAAAATTAACAAAAACGGGGTGTAATAAATAAAAATGCGTCAAAAGTGGACTTAGATGTCGCCATTCCTCAATATGATGTAGAAAGGATATCTCAATGTTATTGTGAATTGTTGTGTATCTTATCAAGGGCTTGATTAACGCTTGGCCTCACGGGTGCATGGACTTAGGCACCCTAATTTTGAGAGATACAAAGTACCGTTAAATTCCTTCTTTCTCCCACCCTCTCCTTTATTACATTTAAAATTACGGTAATGTTAGTGTAGTTTATAGTAGCATTTATTTCATAATCAATGTATAGGTGTTTGACTGGTTTGTTTCGCGCATAGCAGCTACACTCCTGTTTGTGAAAATTGCAACACCACGAAGGACTTACGCGAGTGAGCTGAAAATTGCAAGAGATGTAAAGTAGGGCATGATATGCAAATAATTAGAATTGCAGACCGGTAGTGCTGCGTATGCTGAGCAGCGCCCTCTGAACGGCGGATCGAACCGAATATAAATAGACGGCTGTATCGAGGCGTGTATGATTATCGGTGGTTATATGCTAGAGTTAACGATAACTGAATCTTGACTCTGCTTCTTCGACGAAAGAAAGTGAAATTTGAGCAAATTTCGGAGTTTGAACGAGGCAGAATCGTTGCCTTTGTGAAGCTGGATTGTGTTATCGTGCAGTAGCCGCTCGTGTGCAGCGTAACAGCAGCACAATCATGAGTGTTTGGAAGCAGTGGATGGACGAGGGTCAGACAGCTCGGAAATCCGGGAGTGGACCCCGAAATGTGACGTCAGCTCGCGATGACAGACACCTGGTGCGTATGGCGCTGACTGACTGCACAGCTTCTTCTAGACGATTGGCAGCACAGTGATCAACAGCTACAGGTGTTTCATTGTGTGCTTCATCAATTCGGAGACGTCTGCTGCAGCGTGGGTTGCGCGCAAGGATTCCTTTATACAGGATTCCTCTCACTCAAAACCATCGCCGCCTGCTGCTACAATGGGCCAATGTGCATAGTAGCTGACTTGCTGATTGGCAGCAGGTCGTCTTTTCTAACGAATCCCGCTTCAATTTGTGGCACCATGAAGGCCGAATTCGTGTCAGACGCTATGTCGGTGAACGGCACATTTCGGAGTGCATTATCGAACGCCACAGTGGACGAACACCCGGAGTTATGGTCTGGGGTGCCATAGCATATCATGGACGATCACGATTGCTACGAATTGTGGGCAATTTGAACAGTACCTGATACATAAACGAAGTTTTACAGCCCCAAGCTATTCTTTTCCTGCAAGGACTGCCAGGGGCTGTATTCCAGCAGGATACTGCCCGTCCACATGTCGCCAGGACTGTCAAATCCTACCTCGATTCGCAGCAGGTACAGCTTCTTCCTTGGCCTGTATATTCCCCTGATATGTCACCGATTGAACATGTGTGGGATTTTGTTGGGCGGCGTCTTGCCCGTGATGCTCGTCCTGTTGCTTCGACAGACGAACTTTGGTTGCGCATACGAACAATATGGAATACTCTTCCGCAGGCAGATATTCAAATTTTTTTTTTTTTACTCCATGCCGATCGTGTAGCAGCTCTTATTGCGGCGCGTGGTGGCCACACAAAATAGTAATTTCTATCTCTTTTTATTGATTGTTTGGTTTGAAAATGTAATCATTTATTTGTACCATTACCAAACAACTGTGTATTAAATTTCATTCAACTATGATGCTTCCTTCATGGTGTTGCAATTTTCTCAAAAAGGGGTGTTTTTCGTAACGTATAGATTTTATTGTGAGGGGGCATCAGCTCTTACCACTACTTGGGGATCCCTTTGTCTCAATCGGACCCTTACCGTATGCTGTAGTTCGGATATGCAGCCGTAATTCATCGGTTTGTAATTGAATGTACTGAATGGAGGCAGGACTGAAATTTTATCATTTGCTTTGTTTGGGCTCAAAGGAACAAATTAAGTGGGGGTACAGAGCTTGGCCGCCAAGAGCCAAGGTTTGTCAGTTTGGTCACTTCTTCCTGTAAAACTTGTAAAACTTACCCAAGTAGCACGCACGGTGGGGAGATGGTTGGCCTTTATGGTAAATATCACTGTAAAATGGAGTATTCACAGTACCAAAAAATTTACAGCAAATTGTACCGAAAAAAAATAAACGATTGCGGCGCTAATTGATACACCACGTGACTTACAGTGCGAAGCATATAACACCGTAAAATACACATGAATATTTTTCTGCCTTAGCCTTGGCTATAAAGCGGTAACTTACTGAATACACATGACACCGTATTTCCCCTCACCCGATGTGCTTCAACTGGTATGGTGGTCAGCAACGCCGCCTACCAATGCGAAGATTCCAAGTTCGAACCTGCTGCTTGCATTTTGCTTTTTTAAAATCTCGTTTACTCTACTATTAAATTTTAAATTAAAATAGGATTTTACGGTAAAAGTTACTGACAACATGGATGCCTGCAACTTTTACCGTAAAGTTTCAAGATTTTTTTTTAAAGTGTACCCTTCGAACTGATCATGTTTTCTGATATACCAGATACTGTCTGACCATCAGTTACATGGAAAGGCTAATATCTGCTTTATAGGCGGAAATGGACGTATTTATTAGTTTAGAGGGGTGTTAGTTGGCTTGTTATAGATGTGCGCTTTTGTCTCTCTATTATTTAGCCTTAGTTTTTGTAAAAATGAAAATTTGCTCTATAAGCAACATTTTTGTTAATCAAGTATGTTCGATCTATATTCTCACGGCAAAAATTAATTGATTTATTTATTCACAACAAAGTTTTGAGCTTGCCACTTTGCTTTTACGTTCCTGAACGAAATGAAAATCTTTTCTCTTTGTTGTTTCCATGGTAACTATTTTTGTTTTCCCTTATTTTATTTTAGAAAATGCGATAAATGAATAAAAAAAACTAGTGACATTATAAAAAGCTTGCATCGAAATCCCATCGTTATTTTCCCTTCTCCCTTGCTAGATTCATTCAGATGGAATCGTCTTTACTTGGCAGATTGCCGAATTACATACAATCTGCGGCAGGGGCGGCAAATAGGGAGGTCAAGAGGGGGCAGTTGCACCCCCAAATCTTTTGAGCAGAATGATAGAAAATGGGTGAATTCAATTTATGTAAGTCGGAAATCCATGTTCATTAAAAAAAAGTCTCGCTGGTTCTCAGTAACTATTTGATGAAACTCGACACATTTCCTGACTAGAAAAAGCGTTTTTCGTTATTTGGATGATGACTTAGAAATTCATGAAATATTTTCCGACCTTTTCTGAACATAGAAAACTGATAGAGAGCCATGGTTAATTTTAACTAAAGAAGACATTTCCTCATATAGGCTAAATATTTCATACTTGTGTGCCCAAGTGTAACGGTGGTATATCAATAGGAGAGGCTCGTGCAAAGTTGTGTCGCTGCATGGTTTTCAGAAGAAAATTCCTTGATATTTTACATTCACATTTACGCTCATTTTTAAGTTTATATTTATTTAATGAGTGTTCATCGCTTTCTTCTGCAAGAAACACATTTCAGCTGCTTAATGCATTACATGTTTTCATAGAACCTTATTAAAAATGCGTGTGATTATTGAATTTAAAAAATATATAAACAAATACCTTTTTGGGGGCTCTATAATCATGCAATCTCGGAGTGACACAAGTTGGTGCTCAAGAGTTAAAACCATAAATACATTTCTCTATAACTTAAAAGCAGAGATTTGACGACTGGAAGAATTACTGCAAAACAATCCCTTCAATGGTGAAAAAGCTCATGCCCTTTAGCATGTATGACTTCGTTAGAATTTTTATTCAATTTGTTTACATTGAAGAAAGTTTTTGGAAAATGCTTTACCCTATCAAAACATCTTCAATCTGCTACCCTTAATTTTCGAACTATTCAAGCCACAGTTCAATCTACAATTGATCTGTGCACCATACTACAATTGAAACTGAAAATAAGATTTTACATATAGATATATATTTCAATCAAGCGTGAAACTTTTTAAAAAAATTCTTCCTCCAAGCCAATTTTAAAAAGGCTAAAAACACACACACACACACACACACACACACACATGATGATGTCAAGTCAAACATTGATTTTTTAATATTTTGTATTAGGTAATAGATTCAGTTTCGAATGAAATTAACACAAGATTTGATAATAATCATTTTTCTGTATGGTTGGCTCTATATTATCTGAATTGGATTTTGAAAACGAAAAATAAAATGTTTCAATTATGAGTAAAATTTTTAGCATGAGGCAAGAAAAAATTACAAGCTATATACCAACAGACTGGTTATCACATTCAGAGACTGCAGTTTGGTCTTTGTTTGTTATGGACTCAACATTCTGGAATAGTGAATAACAGAGTTGGAGGCAGATGACATCTCATTGAAGCTGAGAGCGTCGACGAAATTAGATTATTCAATGATGAAAAATTAATCCCCTCACAATTTTTGAAGTTGCCTGGGTGATTTTGAAGAGCAAGATATAAAAAATGTTTTCATACATAACTTTGTTACTTAAATTATTTTTTAACTATTCCTATCAGCTTAGCCAGTGGGGAAAGATTTTTTTTATGTCTCAGGAGGTTAGAGAATTATTTTCGAAGCATAATGGGCAAAAAATTCAAACGAAGTCATCTATGCTAAAAGGCATGAGCTTTTTCACCATCTTTTCTATTTAGCTGTGCTGGCAAAACAGCATGACACTGGGCACTGATTAGTAACACGATTCCCTGCTCTTCCGAATTTCAAAAATCATACATTAAAACTTTTCCAAAAGGTATAAAAAACTTTAATATCGAGATGTTTTGTATGATAACTTATTAGAAAGTTAATCAAAATTTTAATTGTTTCTAAACACTAATTTTTATTCATATTAAACCGATTTTATGACCACTTCCTGTTATCTAATTTGCGCTTGGGACCGCACTGTGGTAATACGTATTTAAGAAACTCGACCCCCCAAATGAAACGCTGAAATGCCGCCCCTGATCCGCGGTCAAACAGTAACTTGCTGCACTTTATTGAGGAAGCTACTTAGATACCCTAAAATAATTTAACGGCAGTTTCACAAAATCGCTTATAACCTATCCTGTTTATCAGAAACAACGTTCATCATAATAGACGCGAAATACAACTTTTCGCCAATAACACTTTTTTTCTTTCAATTAGCATTTTTAAAACTACTGCTGGCTAAAAATTATCGACCATTGAAGAGCCAACTTGGAACAATTCCCAAGCAATCAATGCCTCGGGAAGAAGCTTAATTAATGGTGCTAGTTCTAATCTGCGGGAGATGATCAATATCGGGCACCCCCTCCCTTCCCTGGACCAGATGGGTTCTTAATGACTTCATCAGTGCTCTGATATATTGACTTCTCAATATGATCAAGTCTTAAATGCTCTCCAATTTTGATTATCGTGGCTTTGTTAATGGCTCGCCTTAATCGAGTCTAGCTGACTTGGGAAAAAAATCAGTTAGTAAATAGCCTTAATCTTGATCTAGTAGTTGTTATGGAACCTTAACTTGTTGCTGATATTTCTGCACTGCTAAAAATTCGGGAATCTTTTACGCTAAATATTACTGTGAAATGGAGTGTTTTCAGTACAGAAGAAATTTGCAGTAAATTGCACCGAAAAAAATAAACGATTGCAGCGCCAATTGATACACCACGTGACTTACAGTGCGAAGCATTGGGAATTGTGCAAAGCAGTGAGGGGGAAAACACCATATTTCCCCTTGCTCGATGTGACCCAAGTAGTATGGTGGTCAGTAAAGCCGCCTGCCAGTATGAAGATTCCGAGACCGAACCTAATAACAGTAAGATATCCTACTGTTGCTTGAAGGCGACGCTATATTGTCCATACAAGCGTGCGTACTATGTAAATGCGAACGTTTCAATGAAACCAGTCAAAACTGGCTCAGGGCTGACTAAAATTGAAATTAAAAATGAAATCTTAATGAGAAATATGCCGTAAATACTTCCTTTACTTCGGTCAGAAAGTAGTTTCAGTGACAAAATAAAATTGAATTGTTCTTAAAGGGAACGAGGGGGCCTAACCATACTAAAACTGTTTTATTGAATAATTTAAAGAACCTCTTCATTGTACATTGCACACTCAATTGTATAAATTGAGAAATAAAGATTGCTTATTGATCTCACTTTGTCTGAAGCCTGACATTTACCTCAAAATATTGTTTTTGAGATTGATTGATTGATCCCAGCCACGTGATCCACAGCGTCGTAACAATGAAACTTATTCCAAGGGTGGCTGCAAGGAAAGGGTGATGGGACGATCGCCCCTCCCTTGAGGGCCTTTCCAATGGTAAATTTTCGATATTGAAGTTCAAAAAACACTATTTTAGACGATCTTTCATAATGTCAAAGTTAAGGGAAGAGATATTTGTGGCTCATCCCCGGAAATGTTTTAGAATTGAAGTTCGAAGTATTTATGATGATCATTTGCAAACCAGGATACCTAGTAAAGGGCAAGTAAAAAAAGTTAACCGCCCTTCCCTTGAAAAAATCATGGGTCCGCCCTTGATTCATTCTCTAGAAAGTTATAAAACGAAACCTTATTAAGTTAACCTCAATACCTTAGACATCAAACTTTGGCAGGTGGTCAACTTATACACGTTAACAAATATGATATAGGACTAATTCCTTACCTGACAAAAGCGGCCAAATTACAAGGGTGGTCGCCTTTACAGGTTTTACTATGTTATGGTCTACTTTTTTTTTCACATCCTCATATATATGATAGCCAATTCACTGATCGAGTAACGCTCCTGACGTCAACAACAATGAAACTCGCGTCATAGCATAATAATTTGATATTATTTTTGGTAATGATTGACATGCAGGGAAATGCTCTATTTTGACGTGGCTGAACTGAATCCGTTAACTTAACTGTTTCACTGGTAATACTAATTTTAGGAGAATGAAAAAACGAAAAAAAAGTCAACTATAAACGCTATCTACTGAAGTTTGGGGTTAATCCACTAGACTTAGGGTTAACATTTCAACCATCACAATATCACCAAGCAGGCAATTGCTCCGTTCAAATGTAGAAGCAATTTTCACCCGTCATACCTTGTTGGGCGATTTTTTAGTGTATAAATAATGTCTTTATTTTGATTACTTTATTTTTTCAACATTTGTGATCGGACTATTTAAAACTCTCGACTTTCAAAAAATGATTGAATAAATATTTATAAACTTGAGGATTTATCTTAGTAAAATCATAAATATTAATCAAGTTGTAAATTTATCCTCTAGCTAAAGAAAGATTTATGTGGTAAAAAATTCAAAAATTGCTGCTCTAGTACCTCCGATAGCTTAGTGAGCAGAAAGCAGTATTTTGATGGATTAAAGAAGAATTTTTCCATAATTCAAGACCAACATCATTTTTCATAATCATCTTGCCACAGCATGTCTACCTTTATTAAGCCACTTTCCACCACTCAGCAGCGAACTGCAGGCGCAATCATCTTCAGCTCAGGAAAACAGGAAAGGCATTTACCTCCTGGATGTCTTAATGAATTATTCTCATCGATTGCCCTCTAAGACAACAGTGTTCATCAATAAAGAACTTTACCCACCTCTTTCCGAACACCACCGACACCCTTTGTAAGTCGACAAAACTCCTTTTGTTTGCGACAAGCATTTGGAGATGACGGGTGAAGAATTGTGTCGAGTTTGTTGAGCAATTTTGTGAAACAATGAATAGAATTTCCGTCTAGCAAAATGGTGATGACGGGATTTTTGAAGTGAATGTCGTTCCAAACTGTCTAAAAGAAGTCTTACTGGTAGTTAAATTGGGTCATTTCCCATTGTTTAACGTTTGTATAGAAATTACAGAAAGAAGCTATATTTGCTGTAATGGAACAGGACTTGAAATTTTTTTAATTAACTGTATCGATCACTAGAAATAAAGGTCTCGCACACACGAGGTGGTTACTGTCTGACCACGGCTTGTATGGAAAGGCAAACATCCAGTTTACACGCGGAAATGGACGAAGCTATTAGTTTTTAGGGATGTCAACTTTTGAAGATGTATGTTAGCCTATAAATTAAACATCATTCAAATGGACTCGTCTTAACTGGACGTTTGCCAATTCCACTCAATCCGTGGTTGGACAGTAGTTGAATCAACTTTTTGAAAAAGTTGCCTGTCAGCTAGTTAGCAGACGTTTTTCCCTTGTGTTCACATGAGGCAACTGAGTTGAATTAACTTTTCTTCTCGAAAGAAAATGGTACAAAAAAAAAAAATAATTTCATGTTTTACTTCACTGGACTAAGCCAAATTTATTCGAGCAGCTGTTCCACAACGCTGTTAAGACTGAACTGAGTTGAATCAACTAGTTTACTCGTGTGTAGTCAACGCTTGCCATTGTCCTTTTATTAGTTGATACAACTCATCGGGATAAGGCACACGTGCCTGATGGGTTGAACTGTTATGAATAAAATAAAATAAATATTACTTGCGTTCATTAAGTGTCCCAAAAAGTTACGTACAACTTTTATTTTAACCTTTATCAAACAATTTGATTTGAAAAAAAAATAGATCTGTAGCAAAGCTGTTTACAGATTTTGATAGAACAATTCAAAAAAAAAAAGGGGGGGGCAATGCAAGCTCAACTCTGATTAACATCGTCATAAATGACTGATAGGGTAGACTAGTGACTGTGATTAGTTTGCCCTATCAGTCTAGAAAACTAGTTATGGGCATGGTTAAGTGATTTTTTTAATTTGTACTGTTGTTGAACTGTGCTGCCGCAATTCTATTTCATGGGAATACTAATTCTCACGGTGTCAGAACTTAGAAATTTCGCTTTTACAGCTGGGCAATCTTTATTAATTGTCAACTAGGATTTTTTTTTTTTTTTTAGTATTTATTTATTTATTCATTTTGACATAAATTAGAATACACTCTGGTTTGACCAGTTATGGTCACCTTCGCTTAGTTATTGTGATCATTTAAATATTCTGTATTCCGTCTAGACTATACAATTTCGAAAGATAGTTCTACAAAATTTTTCTTCATTGAACTCATAAAAATATTCTATGAGTAAGTAATATGACTATATAATTAAATGAAAGGATTTATCACAATTCTGGCCATAAAGTATTAAATTCTTTGAGAATATAATGGCTCTAATCGTTATAACGCAAATCATTCGGAAATTGAAATTGAAGTTTCTATATATGATCTCATTCGGCCATGCTCCCACTCTTTCCAACTTTTATATTAAAAGTGAGATAAATGATTCAGTGAGGTATTGTGTAGATTATTACTGAAGACTGCCATCAATGTAGATAAATTGCGAATATTTTCGATGGATGTTACTTTAAAACTTATTTATTAATGCCTGTTTAGGTAAAAGCTGTTGGAGATTTATTCAATACTAGATGCATTGGAGATACTTTGGTAATTCAATGCAATTGCTTGCATAGTTAAATGATATATTTAAATAGTTATTGCGTGTTTGAAACATTAGGTTTCCTGAGAATGGTTTCAGGCTTACTATTGGTTCAATATGAATGAGAAGGATTTTAATAAAATCCTGATGAAAGTGAAGCAAAAGTAACAATAACTAATGAAAACTTTATGAATAAGCAAAAAAAAACCTGCTAGCTTAGGGGAGGAATTCCTAAACGATTAACGGCCTTAAAGTGTATATGAGCTTTTTAGTGACTAAACAAAAATACTATGACCTTAGGAAATTTTTCTAATGACAAGGGACAATTTTTATAAATGAAGTGGAAAATTCTAGCACTTTGGAAATTGTTAAGAGATAAGAAAAAAGGCAATGACTAAAGAGTGTGTGGCAAACTTCAGTGAGTTAAGGGAAGAAATTCCATCAGTTAAAAATTGCTTAGAGCAAATCCCAATAAAAAAGGCAGTGGCTGAGGAAAAATTTTCAATGAATTAAGGGAGAAATTCCATTAGTTAAAAAATTGTTCAGAGCTAACTTCAATAAAAAAGGCAATGACTAAGGGGGAAATTTCAATGAATTAAGGGGAAAATTCCATCAGTTGAACAAAAATGGCAATGACTAAGGGGAAATTTCAATGAATTAAGGGGGAAATTCCATCAGTTTAAAAATTGTTTAGAGCTAACTCCAATTAGTAATTTCAATTGTGAATAATGGTCAAATTTAATGGTCGTCTAGGATACCTTATTCCCTCTAGTGAGAAGGTTCTTGCATTGAACTGTAAAACTTAACGCTAAATTTCTGCATAAAATAAAGATTTTTCATTATATTTTCAAACTTTGCTTTAACACCAACTAGCTGTCCACTTGAAAAGGTACCTTCCTTAGAAAGACCCCTCAAAACAGGCTGAAGTTCCTCTACTTAGAATCTTTCGCTGTACTCGAACTACATCTGTCATATCTTCCCAAACTCTGAAGAATTCTTGAATTTCTTGAATCGAGCTGTGGTAATTGCATCTTTCTACGAAAAGGCTTTTAAACATCATCAATGGCAAACTACTCAAGTGCACGGAATTTTCCATTCATTTTTGATGCGTGCATAATTAGAAGGCTTGCTGCATAATGCATGTATCGTGTTTGTTCAGTGCTAAGTGTCAGATTTAGGCATTTCATTAAAGAACTTTTCCCGCGCTGGTGGTAGGAATTAGGTGTGCAAATGAACCGGGCGTTTGCGTGTTCAAAAGCTGCAGTCGCGGATTATGTTTAATCCCAGAGTGGTTATCGGCGTCTTCTTAATGCCAAAGTTCTTGAAGTATAGCTTGGTCGAATTGTTCCAAACTCAACGTTGCAGTTTTAAAATATTAATGCAAATTAGCATAAAACTCCAAAATATTTTAGTGAAGAAGGACTTCCTCTCTCCCAATTGGAGGTCTTTGGAAAGTTTGTTTGGGATTATGTTGTATTAGATTATTATTGTTAAGAAATGCCCACAAGTTTTTGCGACGTATTCTAGTTCAACTTGAAGGGCCCGATGCTATTTCAAAAATTATGATGAAACAAAAAATGAGGCCTCGTTAACACGTGGCAACATGCGATAACTAACGAAAACATGGCTACAAGGACAGTAATTTTTAAAATACGAATCTAGGTATAAAACCTAACGGCTTGCTTCAGGACGTAGACTTTCTGATGCTACTAACTGTGTGTGTAAACTATGTTCTGTAGTTCTCAAAAAGAAACCCTTTTTTTTTCAGATTCATTTGATTTTCAATGTAATTTGTTGTGTTAAATATACATTTAAAGTATACCTGCCGGAACTAGTATTCCTTCATCAAAAACATACAAAATCGATTTTGAAAACAAAAACAAATTAATTGTCCAATTCAAGGGCCGTGTGCTGGTGTGGTAGAAGCCACTTTTTTAAGGATTGCTCATTGATTTCTACCAGCAAAGTCGTGACTACCATACCAGCATGGATCACTCGCAGAAGAATTTCTAGTTTATCCTCATGAGCCATTAGACAACTATCTTATTACTCATTGACTCCCTTACATTTCTTTATTTTTAAAAGTAGCAAAAAATATTTTAAGAGATAGTCCTCACTGACTGATCTGTACTATATGTACAATGCCTGCTGTGTTAGTTTTTCTTCATACATTATTTAATGATGCAGAAATTTATATAATGATAGAGGACACAGCAGTGCTAAGATGCCTTAGTATGATATGCTAGAATTAGATATGAGTTTTAGTCACCCCCCCCCCTCCCCACTTTCACTGAAACTGCTATGTTAGTCTTTTTTTTAATTAATGCTAGTTCTTGAATCTTTACATATGTATATATGTTTCATTTAATCAATTTTCCTAGTTTTAACTGATTTTGATGTGGCACGCACCATTTCTACTTAATACTTTAGCTGCTAACCATTATTATTCTGAATATTTTTTTTTATCTCTTACCTATTTTTTATCTTATAAAACCGATTTAGAATTCTAATTTTTATTTCCTGTTTACATAAATAATTTCTTAGCTGATTTTACTTGTTTTCTCATTACTTCATTTGTAATTACTGAAAAACTATTTTTCATGCTGTGAGTAGCCTAAAAATGTTGTGAACTGCATAGCGAGAATTTTTGAACATGAAGGGGAAATTAACTTTAGTAAATAAAAACTAGATGCATATAAAAAACCAAATGCAAATGCGTAGCTGGAAAAAAATGTGCAATTAGGAAATACGTCGGAAAAAAAGCACGAAAGAATATTATTCGGTATTGCTTAAAATCCTTTTTTAAATCTTTTTAAAAGAGAGAACAAATGAAATGATATACTTTTTACGAATTTTCTGTGTTAATTAACACATTTCTAAAAATAGAATCTCCTGCAAGAAATTCAAAAAGAACAAATTACTTCATTATCTTGAACGTATAATAGTAACTACAAAGTCCTTTGCTTCGCCAAATATTTATCATGAAATAAAAAGCGATTATTTTATGAATACTTAATTCGATACATTGTTTTGGAAATAGAACAAAAAGTAAATTATATCGTCCGGTGCTCTAGATGCACTCATCTTAATTAAAATGAATATTTTGTTAATGAGCTTTAACAGCGCAGTCAAATGTTTTTTTGACATTCTTCGTTAATATTCAATTACTTTGATGCTTTTACTAGCTTTAATGTGAAACAGAAAGAAATTGTTGTGTTTTCTCAAAAAGAAATGGTAAATAGTGAAGATGAAAAAAAAATGTACTTTTAATCTCTCGTGAACTGAAGTACATTGAATAATTTGCTACCTTTGTACTCTTTCAAGCCTTTTAATAGATATGAGTTTTCAAACGAATTCAGACCTGAAAACAAGTCGAAAATTTTGCTCATATTTATTAATTAAATGAAACTTTTCGTCTTTCAAATCACTTCTATACAAATGTTTTGCAAAAAAGTATATAAACCGTTTTCGGGGTAAAAAACTATATCTGTAAATACACAATTCATTATTCTCCAATTTTTCCATATTTTATCCGACGCTCGTTCGAAAAATACTTTCTAAACAAACTTCCTTAAAACTACTTTTATTGCAATCCTCTTTGTACGCAAATAATAATAATAATAATAATAATAATAATAATAATAATAATTCATTCTCTGAACATTCAGCCACTACGCAAAACTTTTAAATTCTCTAGAATGAAATTAATTCAAAAGAGAATTAAACATTTTTAAGAAAAACTTTGTGAGCTGTCGTAAGGCATGAAAATGGAACGCAATAATTTTTTGGGTTAAAAAAATATTATAGAATTTTATACCTTTTGGGATGCATTAATTGGTTCAATTAGAGCATCAGTTCCCAACCGGTGGTTCGCGAACCCTTAGGGGTTCGCGAGAGGTATGAAGGGGATTCGCGAAAATAATATTGTAATGGCGGAATTTCAACATGCTTGTTTGAGATGAAGTCTCCTGTTGAGGTGGTTTCAAGCAGATTTTGTTCAACAGTTATTCATTTGTCTTTCGCTCTAAAATGTTAGCATACTTAGTGACGTATTTTACATTTAGATTATTAAGTCAAAGCGCCGGCTTTACCACTGTCATTGAAACTGATAGCATTGAACCCATGCTAAAAAAAAGCTCCACTTTTGAATACAATGTCCTTTTTAAATACAATGTCACTGGGTTTTTTTTTTGGGGGGGGGGGGGGCTTGTAACTTATTACTTAGTGCTCAATGAGTTTGCCAACTTCTTTCGGATTTGGAAGGGGTTTACAAGGGGGAAAAGGTTGGGAACCGCTGAATTAGAGTAACTGTGGTTATGGCACGTATTACAGTTATTCCTGTTTCATATACGTCACTGTTTAATTTTATATTATTCGGTACGCGGAAATATAATCAGAGTAATTGTCGCTATGGTACATTTGTATTATTGTTATATTTTTTCAACATATAGTAATATTAGTAATAATTTTATGATATGTGCATTTAAAAATAGTAATAGTACTAACAAGTACTAAATCTTTAAGATTCTGATTTCAATTATTTTTCATCCAACCTTTTCAGACTTCTAAGGGGCATTCATTTTGACCTTCAGGTTTTCTAATTTGAATTGCAATCTTTTGAATTTCAAATTTCGCTTTAAGTTTCTGAAGTGAAAATTGTCTAGTAAAAATTTCGAGTTTAGCTGCGGCTTGAATATTATAGAACGATTGCTCGTTGAAGAACGCGAATTTCTTTTTTAAAAAACAGAGCCGCTAATAAATATCCAAGTCTCAAACTTGGGACCCAGCCTTTGGAGAGACCCGGCTCGGAGTTGAAATGGTGCAAATTGTAGAGTTTGAGGTTATGAGAGGCAGGACCGGCGATAAAACTGATTTGAGACCATAGATGTGGTATTAACTGGATACACAACGCGACACCGGTTTCATGGGCAACTGAGCCCTTTTAGTAAACAGGCAAGCATCCGAAAAGTGCATGCGTGCGGCTTAGCGCATGCGACTTTTGCCGTAGCCTGTTAAGATGCATGTAACGTTGCATCCATGTAGGCCACGCTTTTGCCCGGTTAACTTCAAGCCCGTTCAATGGCGACCAGTGGCTGTCGCTACGGAGCTGTGAATCTAGTTACATCTATGCTTGGAATCCGCCTTGGATCTTGGTGGTCCTGCTAAGACGACTGATGATTACTCGAACAGCTGACGTTAGTTGGCTGTCTAGGCAGTGCGACTTTGTTTGTGTACTGTATTGTTTCCTCTTAGGCGTTTTAAAGGAAAGAGGTTATGCTAACAGTGTTCTAAAAACAGAGCAGCATCGAGATAACTTTATGCGTGATATTTTGGACATTTATCAGAATGTCTGAGAAAATGTTATTGCGAATTTTGGGAAAAGAATGTTAACATGCCAATGATGGATTAAAGAGGTCACTTGTGGATTATCACTTTACACTATTAGCTGCAACATTTTTGCTTCAAAATAAAGCAATAAAAATTAAAGAATGTTGTGTGCTTTATTATTAAATAAAATCTGGAAATTTTTTTGTAATATACTCTCCCCCCCCCCCTGCATTGTTCGACACGCCAATTGCATCGTTGTGAATAGCCAACGATAGCGTGAGTCTCTCTTGGTCATTGTTACAACTTTCTGTTTTCTCTAGCCCAGGGGTTCCCAGAATGGGTACCGCGGCACTCTGGGGTGCTACAGGGAGAGGTGAGGGGTTTCGCGAAATGTCCATTGTATATGTTACTGTAAAAGTCCAAAATCTGGTTACTGTCGGCATATCCGATGAATATCAGCAATAATGTACAAAAGTGAGTTACCGGTGAAAGTCGACAGTGCCCAATTACGATCTTTCAGAGTACCATATATTGTGAACCCTGATATTTGCATTTTGTAAAAAATATATTTTTAGATTTAGTCGTAAATTACGGTATTTTGCCTTTAAATAATAACTTTACGTATATATAGTGCATAATAGACTTAGATTAGGTTGTCGTCAGAAACTTCTACTTCATCAAAAGGTGTTGAGAATTGGAATAGTCCCTCTAGCATTTTCTTTTATATTTCACCTTAAGTGTTCGCTGCATTTTGCAAGACACAATAAAAAAAAAACAGTTAACAGAAATCTTGTATGCAAAAACAGTCGAAACTTAGTACTGAGATGAGAGTAAAATAAGACAACGGGAATAAGAGTGTAAATATAAGTAAAAAACGAATTGTAAGTAATGGTTCACGTGATCTGTGTTGTGGTTTTCATAAACCAATATTTTATGCTCTGATGAAGAAGTTGGTTTTGATAGCATCGAAATAGCCGTTTGCTGAGTTTTTAGCTCTTTTTATAGTTTACATTTGTACTTTTATTCACCCTGTCATTTTTTACTAAAAGAGTGTATTTTCTAAACTAGGTAAAACAACTCTTTTTGAAAGTAATTAGAAAGTCTGTTATCTTAAAATATTAAGTACAATTGTAACATGTTTTGTACAGAGTAAAAAATTGTACTAAATAGTAATACAGCAACGAATATGTAACGTTGTTTAACAAATGTCAGTTGCATTAACCGAGTGATAAAAGCTTTTTCAAAAAGGACTAAAATGCAAAGTGGTTCTCAATTAGAATTCCACTGGGGGAAAAATGGAATTATTCATCACTCCTCAAAAAAAATTAAATTTAAAAAAAACAACTCCTCCGTAAGTAAAAAGAAAACGAACGAAGCTCGTTAAACTAATGCCATTCTGCGTTAATAAGCAAATGCATTGCAAATTGTGACGATCTTTAATTTTTAGAGAAAAAATGAACTTCGTTATTCTAAAATACGATGTTACAAAAAATAATTGTGCTTTGCATAGATGAATTCGCTAAGGAAAAAAAATAATTTCTTATGAATAATATTATGTTATTCTGATGGAGTATTCAATCATGCTTCGCGCTGGAGAGGAAACAAAAAAAGGCCATAACACTCAAAAATATTCTTTAAAGTTAGTCTTAATTAAAGGTAACATTTTGCTAATGAGTTTTCGTAATGTGTTTTTGTAGTTTGGTTATTTTGTTTCATAATTTTAAAGTTCTTATTACCGGCTGGTTACAAAAATTATTACTCTTATTCCATTTCTGGACAATTACGTACATAAAACTGAAATTTAGATTTTTTTTCCACTTTAAAATAGAAGTATTTTCGGAAGAAAGAAATCTAAACGGGGTAGTTAGTTTTATTTGTTGAAACAAATTTTCTTTTAATTGTTTTAATTAAATGCGAACTGCAGTTGAAAAGTAATGACTTTTTTTTAATATTTTTTAATGCTGATTTTAAATGTTGACTTAGTAAGCAAAGAGAATAAATAGATATATTGTAAAGATCTAGATTAGCGGTCGCCACCTGCCACGTAGTGAATAAATAAAAAAAATGTAGCGCCTAAAATTATTAGTAGCATTCTTCGCCCGGTCGCCTCTCTTTCCTGCTACCATATCAGAAAAAGGATTTGGTTGAATTGTCTATGCCTGAAACTCATTTTAGTGCTGAACTTTCCTACAGTTGAAACTACTCTTCCTTGAATTCACGCAGCTCGGTGGCAATGTTAACAATGCGTGATACACCTCCTCTAATTTAATTGCCTAAAGTATTTTATCTTCGAAAAAAAAAATCGGTCATCGGCATGTCATTTCTGGATAAACCCTATTGTGTGTGTGTGTGCGTGTGTTTCTTTCGTATTGAGTGTATTTCTATTATTTTTTTTTAATTTAAAACTGTCTTTCCTGAGGGGCGATATTTTTCCAATATTTACATCATTTTCTCTTGAACAGGAGGGGTTTGTGTTTACTTTTTATTAACTCTTTGGTTTGAAACTTACGATAAACTTGACTAAATTTCATCTTGGGTTCTCTTATTCGTTTTAGCTTTCTTTTCAAAATTCTTTGAAATTATAATTATGTAAATATCTGAAAATATCTTTGAATTCGTGGAACATTTATGCTTTTCCTCTATGTAAATTTTCAAGGCAATATATTATTTCTAAATATTATCTTGCCAAGAATGAAGCCAAATAGCGCGACGGCACAACAAACCAATGCTGGTGCCAACAAATTGCCATTTGTAATGCTAACAAGAAACAGTTTTTTTCAAAATTTAGTACAGTTGAGACAAATATTTAAGAAAAAAATCATAAAGCATTCCTACAATTGATGGTTTGAATAAATTGTTCATCGGACAAGGGGGGGGAGGCATTCAAAATTACATTCAAAATTAACTTTCCCAAAATGGAATATGAGCAATAAGGAAAATGTAAAAAATAAATACATGGCTCCCAAAATACTTTTGTTTAATGATATTCTATTAGTTCATGCTTTTGAAGCTAATTTTTTACATCAATGGATTAATTTCGGTTCTGTATCATGGGAAAATAAATGTACATTTAAAAATGTAAGTAGATATTTAATGAGTTAAATTGAAAATTCTTTAATTGAAACTATTTAATTTTTTCAGCAAATACCGGAAATACCGGTATTTTCCTCAGCAAATACCGGTGTTACGAAATTGCAAAATCGCTCGAAATACCGGTATTCGGTATACCGGTATTGCAATTCCTAATTGTAGCATATGAGCAATTAATATTAGTTGCAACCTTTTCAGAGATGCACGCCTAAATGATGATTTTAAAAAAGTCCTTCCCTCCGATGCACTAGAAGTATAAAATGAGTTTTTATTATCTTGATTTTTAATGTTTACAGTAATTTACTTTAAAAAACTCGTCTCGAAACACGTTATTTAATTAAAAAGCGATTATTTCTTTTAGAAATATCCTTATTCTAATGCAATTATATTTCAGGTAATATCTACTTTTGAACCGAGGAAAAAATATTTGACAAATATTCTTCAATTCAGAAAAGTAATTATCATTTAGATTTAGAGTAAATACTCGGAATTCTTCGAGATCTTTGATTACTGCTTAAAATTAATTCTCTTCAACGTTTAGAGATGAATTGCACCCGGATTTTGTATACTCACCTTCCGTTTCAAACTTCATTAAAATGCATTTCCAATTTAAATTTCTGAAAGATTTTTGATTTGTAACTAATTTT